>NW_006921623.1:10845138-10845966 GCF_000298275.1 Orycteropus afer afer | reverse complement strand
TATATATATATAAGTGGATAATGCAGATAACCCCATTTAAGAGGAAACAAGGTCCCATATGGATATTGTCTCTGATTTGTTATAAATTGCAGTTTCAGAATTTAGAAAATTGTGTTATAAATCATGATGTCATTTCTAGGCAATCACATTCAGGCAGTTCCCTGGAGAGGACGTACCATCACAAGCAGTCACAAGCAGCTGTGTCATCCTAGGGCTATAGGAAAGATTTGGGTGGTTCAGAATTGTAGCATGGGATGTACATTTATTGTAAACTGCTCAGCTTTGTCTATATTGTCTTATTGAAAAGTAAACAAGCCTTATTAAAACACTACCTTGTGATTAGCCTGTGTCACTATAGTGGTTGGTTACCTTGGTTCACTTTGTGCTATAAAATACACTCAAATTATTGAAGACATAGAAAAATAAGAGGCATTGTTACATGGAGAAAAGAGTTTGACACTGGAATCAGACTGGCCCTGAAATTCTGCTGCTGATTAGCAGTGTGATCTAATATATTTGGTTTACCTTTTGAACATAGTGTCAGTATCTGAAGGATCCATGGTGTTACGGTGATTTAACACTTAGCTATGAACTGAAAGTTGGTGGTTTTGAACCCACCAGCCGCTCCACGAAATGGTGCAAACTCCGTGGCTGGGGAACAAGCAGAGAAGGTGAAGAGAAGGGTGGGCTGAGCTGTGGACTTTTGCCGGTCTAGAGGACGCCGCCATTTTGTAGATTTAAAAAGCGGCTTGACTACTTTTAAAGAGACAGCGCTCTCGCAGATTCCTGTGGTGGTAGGACTTAAGAATTAACCTAAAAATCACCCTG
>NW_006921623.1:10833292-10835236 GCF_000298275.1 Orycteropus afer afer | reverse complement strand
TGCATTGTAAATTTTGGTCAATGACATGAGACAAAGTATATGTGAACTGCCGTATGAAAAGTGAATTTACTCTGTAAATCTTCACCCAAATCCAAATAAAATTAAAAAAAAAAAAAAAAGAAATGTTTCAAACTGCTTCTGTAAAAATTTCAAAGAAAGAAAACAAAAACCCAACCAAACTGACTGCTATTGAGTCCGATCTAACTCATAGTGACATCTCCTTAGGTTTCTGAGGCGGTATCACTATGGAAGTAGATTGCCCTACCTTCCTTCCGAGGAGTGGCTGGTGGATTTGAAATGCCAGCCTTCTGGTTAGCAGTCATATGGCTTAGGCACTATGCTACCAGAGCTCCTTGTAAAGGTTTATAGCCTTGGAAACCCTGTGGGGCAGTTCCAGTTTGTCATATAGGGTTGCTGTGAGTTGAAATCAACTTAACAGCAATGGATTTTGTTTCATCACTTTCTGCACATTCATCTATTTATGCATTCAGTAAATTTGAATGTCTGTTATGTGGCAGGGAGCTCTGGTAGCGTAGTGTCTATGGCATATGACTGCTTGGAAGGAAGGTTGGGCAATCTATTTACGTAGTGATACCGCCTCAGAAACCCAAGGAGGGGTTGCTATGAGTCGGATCCAACTTGACGACACATAACAACAACAACAACACTATGTCTCAGGTACTTTGTTATGTGCTGGGGATAAAGTGGTGAGCAAAAGAGAAATAGTTCTTAATCTTGTGGATCTTACAATCTATTGGGCAAGACAGGCATTAAACAGATAATCCACAGATGACATGACTACAGTTGTGCTAAGTGTTATAGCTAGAAAGAATACAGAGCCATGCAGTAGAATATTAGTATTTCCTTTTGAAGGTTTGGGACATGATAAGCATAATGAATTGTAGTTGTGATTATTAGAAGTGTTATTATTATTATGTCATCCCAAAACACGACCTTGATCAGATTAGAACAGATAGTGCAGATGACTAGTTGCAAGGTGTGCAATGAGGTAATGGAATAGGGTGAATTCAGGTTGAGGAAGTGAAGAGCATGATTACATGAGTTGAAAGATGGCCTTCCCAAGTTTGAAGATGCAGTCTTCTAGAAACTAGGGTGGTTGTTACCTTGATGAAACTTTGAGTGTTCCATAGATAACATTTTGTTCCTGGGAGGTTGATGGGTAAAGGCTGCAGGAAAGTTTGTTCTTGTGGTTGTCTTTTAAAAATTGCTTTTATTTTAAGCTATTAGGTATTTTGGGGCAACCCTACAGAATCGCATATATACATTTATGTTCTTCCTTCCTTTGTAGGATATAGATGTGTGACATTGGATTATCCCCATCTATAAAATGGGCACAACTAGAACTACCCTCACAGACTTGTCTTCAAAATTACACGAGATATTGTATGTAAATCACTTAACTCAGTTACTGGCACCGACTTATACAGAGAAAGGAATCTTCCTAGCACTTCAGCCTAAAGTTTGGAAGCAGACTGACCTAAATCCAAAAATAGAAATACCCTGAAGAGTTTACATAGAGATGAGAGAATTGAAGCAGCCATTCTATGAGAATGTGTGTGTTTGCACACTTTCTTGGTATAGCAAGATGATAAGCAGAAACAGCATTCCAGCTTTTCTCCCCAGCCGAGAATGATAGATTCATTATTATTGTTTACTCCCTGCCCTGAACACACACACATTGTGGACAGCAAGCATGTAGTCTGCTAGCTGAAGAATAGTAATTGGATATGAGAGAACTGAATTCTTTGTTCAAATGATGTGGAATGGTGAGTGTAGAATTCAGTCATTTCATTAAAAGTTGTTGTTGTTGTTATGTGCCGTTGAGTGGGACCTGACTCATAGCGACCCCTCCTTGGGTTTCCGAGGCAGTATCACTACAGAAGTAGATTGCCCAACCTTCCTTCTGAGGAGTGGCTGGTGGGT
>NW_006921623.1:10812301-10832712 GCF_000298275.1 Orycteropus afer afer | reverse complement strand
CAGTATCACTACGGAAGTAGGATTGCCCAACCTTCCTTCCGAGGAGTGGCTGGTGGGTTTGAACCGCCAGCCTTCTGGTTAGCAATCAAGTGCCTCACGCACTATGCTACCAGAGCCTTAGAAACCCAATGGGGGTCACTATGAGTCAGAATTGACTCAATTGAAGTGGGTTTGGTTTGGCTTATGATTATGACAGAAAAATAACTCAAATTGGCATAAGCGTAGAGCAGACTTTACCGTCTCATATAAATGAAACAATCCAGTGGTGAGGTCTAGTACTTCAGCCATGGCTGGATACAAGTGGTCAGATGATGTCATCAAGACTTCCTTTCTTTACATCTTCGTCTGTGCTCTCCTCTGTGTCAGCTTTGTTCCAGGACTGCTCCCTCCATCAGGAGATAATTAGAGCAACCAGCAGCTCTAGGCTACTGAGCCTAGAAATAAAAGGTTGTTTCCTACGATGACTCTGATTAGCTTGCTTTGGGTCCAGTGCCCATTTCTGAAACAAATACTGGCTAGGAAAATGGTGTCCCTAACCTTGGGGCTGGAGGCTGGAGGGGCCAGCCTCATCTTCACACTATGGACTGATAATGGAAGGGAATCTGTTCTTTAAGAGAAAGTGCACGGGCAGAAACCTATGTCCATTGCAAAAGGTATTCAGTAAATATTTGTAAAATAAGTGAATGAAGAAAGGAATGAATACTTGCTGTGTTTTAGGGACTCTTCAGAGAGTACAAGAATATCCAATAATGATCTGGTGCAAATTAGGGCATTATTAAGCATCCATAACAGTTTTGTTGAATGAATATAGGAATGAATGAATAACTTTGTGAGGGAAGACATTATCTGTTTTCTACAGAAAGTTAAGTAAATGTTCCTTTTAGAAGTGATGAGTGTTTGAAAGTATTGTCAAGTATTTCTGTTTTACTTTGCTCTGTGCCCCTCAATTTTGGGATAATGGAGGAGGAGAAAGGTAAGTAATAATGGAATTGAATTTTCCAAACAGGGCTTCACACTCTTTGAACTTTTCCTCTGTGGTCCACACCACTTTCTGTCCAACTTTCAGTTCCAACTTCTGACAACCCCAGGTGTGTCAGAGTAGAGCTGTGCTCCATAGGGTTTTCAATGGCAGATTTTTTGGGGAGTAGATCACCAGGACTTTCTTTTGAGGTGCCTCTGGGTGGACTTGAACCACCACCCTTTCAGTTGGCAGCTGAGTACCTTAATCATTGGCACCACCCAGGAGCTCCCTCTTCTGTAGTAAAGGGGAGCAAATGTGGATGCTCTGAGGGGTCCTGGGAGGTGCAGTGTCTTTGAAGTCTTATATTTCATTTTAAAGGTTTATACAAATTTTGGATTCTACTTTATATTATTTACATGTTCTTTGTAGTGATAAATTAACACTTAAAGCTAATTGTCACTGATTTTTAAAAAAAGTTTTCTGCTAGTCAAAGTTAAACAGACTAATTGAATCTTTAATTGAATCCTGCCACTTTTGGAAAATTGGGTTGAACTGAGGAGAGCCAATACCACAAATCAGTTTCATTGTCTAGGCATTTCTTTTGTCTTGGTGCCTTTGTATTTTCGATACTCAGATCCACATAAATAGAAGCTTCATAATCACTTGGAAGAGAAGCTGAAAATATTGCTAAAGAGGGGCAGTCAGATGTGGTATTGTTAGGCTGCCGTTGAGGACATATGAGCGGAACTCTTCTTGTTCAAGGAGTAAGTCTTCATTCAAGGGGTTTTTGCACTCCTGATATCCGTTTTTCTTTGTGTGTCTTAAGGAAACATTGTCAAAGTCCTCTCAATGACAAAACATGACTGATAATCATATTTTTATCACTTAGGCTATAATGTTCATTACATGTAAAGGAACTTAATGTTTTAAATAACTCACAATTCTTTATAGTTTTAAATAATTCACAATTCTTTACATCCAACTCTCAAACTTTATTTTTAGTGTAGCTGTCTTGCCTTGGGGAACTCTGGTGGCATAGTGCCTAAGGCATTTGACTGCTAACCAGAAGGCTGGTGGTTCAAACCCACCAGCCGTTCCTGGAAAGGAAGATCGGGCAATCTACTTGTGTAGAGATACTGCCTCAGAAACCAAGGAGGGGTCGCTATGAGTTGAATAGACTCGATGGCAGTGAGTTTGTGTTTTTTTTTGGTTTGTCTTGTCTTGTGTGGCAAAACGATTCAGTTTTGTTATTGCTCTTTTTTATATTTCAATTGTTGCTTCAGTATAAGTCTTTTAAAGTAGCCAGCTCTACAGACCACTATGTCATTAAAATGAAGAGTGAATCTGGATTTTTTTTAACAGAATAGAGGGATAGGGGTTTTTTTCCCCTCATAAGGAAAAATAAGAACTAAAGTCTGTAGTCAAAAATTCTAACTAGCACCTTTTTCCTAAGCCAACATACAAGTCACGTACCTGTGTATTCTAGATTGCTGTAAAAGAGAAATATTTTATTAACAATACACATATATTAAAAATAGTTCACCTGCCCCTTTGAACATGCTGAGCTAATTGGACTCTTTGAGAAGGGATGTTTCCTACTCAGTGAGCGGAGCAGTAGCTTTGATGGGGACTCCTAGTCCTGCAGTTTTTCTTTTCAGAAATTTGTCCAAATATACATATGTATTGTCTTACCCAATCAGTGTCAGCCTTGCTAAAAACTCATAAATCTTTTATAACATTTTTTCAGTAGGTGGTTTTACCTCAAGCCTTTTGCAGATAAGCATCAGATAAGCATCAGAGGCATCTTCATTGTAAATACAGGGAAGAGATAATAAGATGACCAAATAATCATTGTGCTTACTTTTCTCCATCCATGAGACAAAGAATGAGATGAATTTTAGCATTTAACCAGCAATTAAAAAAATGTCTTTTTATTAACATTTTTGCTTATGTATTTCTCATCTTTTCCTTTTTCTCCTTTTTGTTTTATTGTGTGTATTTATACACATGTATACATACTTTTTCTTACTGTCTTTTTTTTTTTCTTTTCTCTTTTCCACTAAGACAAGGATCATGTGAGAATTCTAGATTAAAAAATCCCAACCACAATTTTGAAGGCATGATTTCCTTGTTCTTAGGCTTCGAGTGTTGATGTTGAGAAGCCCAGTGGCATTCTGCTTCCTGATCTTTTGTGTGTGCCCAGAGTAGTTTTGAGGGTTTTTATTTTTCAACAATCCATATACCTTCTGTTTTGTGACATTTACTGCAATTGCCACACTGTCACAGCATTCTTCCCACTTCCTCTCTATACCCATCCCTTCCCTTTCGTCCTTCCTTCTCATCCCTTCCTTTGTTCCTAGCTATATTCCTGGGCAAATGCTGTCTTTTGATCTCATATGCTTGATTGTTCTAATGAGTGTATACCATCTTGGTATTACTGTTTACTTTATAGGCCAGGCCTGTCTGTTGCTGAAAGTTGAGTCATGGCAGTTAAATTCAGTTACTAACCTGAAGGGTGTCTAAGGGCCATAGAATTGGGGGTTCCACATCCTTCATCAGACCAGTAAGCCTGATCTTTTTTTTTTATTATTTTGAATTTTGTTCCACATTTTAGTTTTGGGTTTCTTCGTTTTATTCCTATTATTCTGAAATTCCATAATTCTGTGGTTTGCTATGGGCCTCGTGCAGTTATTAAGCTAGATTCTCAGTGGAGCCCTGTTGGTCTGAAAATTCAAGATCCTTCATTTTATGAAATTTTCTTGTTCAAATTTTTGATGAGTTCTTTTCTTTTTTCTCCCTCTCTCTTTCTGTCTCTATCCTTTTGACTTCTGTTATTTAGATTTTGGGCCTTTTGGCTTAAGCCTCTTTTTTTCTTTACTTATTCATTATCATTTTGTCATTCTGTTTTACTTTCAGTTTTTATCAACCTTCTTCTAGTTGCACTATTGATTTTTTAAAAAAATTGCTGTCACATTTTTAATTCTTAAGAACTCTTTCTTGGTTTTATCCCTCCCTTTTCTAGTTCCTAATTTCATGCATGTCGTATCTTTTCTTATTTTCTAGTGGTTGTAATTATTGTTCATTTTCAGTTTTCTGCTCACTAATGGTCTCCATTGACCAGATTTTTCTTACTTCTGTTTCTTGTTTCTGGTAGTTGATCTCATCTCTTTCTTTTATATTGGAGGCTTTCCCCAAATATCTGATGATGCTGGTTCATATTCATGTGAGGTACCAAAAAGCTACGTGATCACTATATGGATAGCTGAGATTTATAGAGCAACAAGCTTTGGTAGAGTGATGGAGTGGCCTGCTGGACTTTTCATGTCTGTAGGTCTTTTCTCTGGGGTGTTCAATTTCTCTTAAAAAGGATCTTCCAGACTTCTGCCTGGGTGATAGAAGCTTTGCTCCAGACATTTTGGACCTGGAGGAGAGGAAGGGGATTAGAGGGAGGCAGGTCTTGTTTTAGAATGCAGTTATTCACTTAATCATCAGCATACATCCTCATACCTATTTACATTTTCTTCTGGGTCTGTTATCTCTGATTTGGTTTCTCATGAGTCTAATCTCATATTCTGTAGGGACTGGAGGAGGAGGAGTTGCTTAATGTAGTGCTGGAATAGTGACCTGGAAGCCTAAGTGCTCATTTTAAGACTTTTAGACAAGTCATATGTTTCTAGCCTCGCCTCTTGCCAGCTTTTATTATTGTTATACTGATAAACGTACAACAAAGCATACACCATTTTATCAGTTCAGTGGCATTGATTATGTTATTGAAGTTGTGCACCCATTCTCTTTATCTTTTTCCAAATTGTACCACCACCATTAACAAACATTGAATGCACTCTAAGCAAAGCCTCCCACTTCCTCCCTTCATCCTTCATTTGGTAACCACTTATTACTTATAGTTTCTATATAATTGCTTATTTCATATAAGTGATATAATACAGTGCTTGTAGTTCTGTCTCTCATACATCTGGACTTGATTCCTCTTTCTGCCTACTTTGTGTGATAGCCAGTGTTCTAGTTTGTGAACCTTTCTGTTTTTTGCTCTGTCTTGAAAGTGGAAGTTAATGGCTTTAAAGCACATTGAAAAGTATCCTTTAGTAGTACAAAAATGATGCTTTTTTTTTTCCAATAGACTTTCTGTTTTTGAGTAGTTTTAGGTTTACAAAAAATTGTGCAGAAAGCTCCCATATGCCTCCTCCCCCAATTACCATTTCTCTTGTTACTAACTTCCTGCATTCTTGTGTACATTTATCACCATTGGTAAACTAATATTGATATATTATGGACGAAAGTCCATAGTTTATGCTAAGTTTTGCTCTTTGTGTTGTATAGCCCTCTATGGGTTTTGATAAATGCTTATATCATGTGTCCACCATTACAATATCATACAGAATAGTTCACGGCCCTATTCACCCTTTCCTTCCTCTCCCCCTTCTCCTGGCAGCCGT
This sequence comes from Orycteropus afer afer, assembly GCF_000298275.1. NCBI lineage: Eukaryota > Metazoa > Chordata > Mammalia > Tubulidentata > Orycteropodidae > Orycteropus > Orycteropus afer. The sequence continues at coordinate 10,827,297 of NW_006921623.1, read as the reverse complement.
TGATCTTTTCACTATCTTCATTGTTTTATATTTTCAAAATTGTCATGTAGTTGAAATCATATAGTATGTAGCTTTTTCAGACTAGCTTCTTTCACTTGTTGTTGTTGTTGTTGTTATGTGCCGTCGAGTCAAACCCGACTCATAGCGACCCCTCCTTGGGTTTCCGAGGCAGTATCACTACAGAAGTAGGATTTGCATTTAAGGATCCTTCATGATTTTTCATAACTTGATTGCTCATTTCTTTTTATTGCTTAACCAATATTCTTTCGTATGGATGTACTACATCCATTTGTTTGTTTGTTTATCCATTCACCTATTAAAGGACATCTTGGTTTCTTCCAATTTTTGGCATTTATGCTGCTACAAGTGTTTGTGTGCAGGTTTTTTTTTCTCTCCCTTTTTTTTTGTGGACATATGTTTTCACCTCCTTTGGGTAAATACTTAGGAATGTGATTGTTGAATTGAATAATAAGCCCATCTTTAGCTTTTCAAGAAACTGCCAGACTGTTTTCCAAATTGGTTGTACCATTTTGCTTTCCCACCAGCAATGAATGAGAGTTCCTGTTGCTCCATATCATCACCAGCATTTGGTGGTGTGTAGTCCCTGAGTGGTGCAAACAGTTAATCGCTTGACTGCTAGCCAAAAGTTTGGTGGTTTGAACCCACCCAGAGGTGCTTTGGAAGACAGGCGTGGTGATCTGCTTCTGAAAAGTCATAGCATTGAAAATCCTATAGGGAAGTTCTATTCTGTACACATGGGGCTGCCGTATGTTGCAACAGATTCAGCTGCAGCTAACAATTATAACAGCAATAAGTGTGTAGTGATGCCAAATTGTTATTTTTCTGTGGTTCCCTAATGACATATGATGCTGAGCATCTTTTCACATGCTTTTTTGCTATCTGTGTATCTTCTTTGGTGAGGTATCCGCTCAGATCCTTTGTCCATTTTGTAATTTTTAAAATTCTTTAATCTTAAGAATTCCTTGTATATTTTAGATACATGTCCGTTATCACCTTTATGTTTTGCAAAAGATTTTCAAATCTGAAGGATACCTTTTTTCAAAAAAAAATTCGTTTTCCCTGAAACTTGTGAGCACATCCCATATCCCCATTCCTGATTTTTCTATCAATATGTGCACTTTGCCTTCTGAAGGGATTCTGTAACAGATTCTAAAAGCAGCTTTGAGCAATATTTTATTTGCTTGTTTGATTGAGCTTTTTATTGAATTGCTCTTGGCCAAAACAGGTCCCTTTTTGATTTAAAAAAAAAAAAAAATTCTGGTAATTTTCCTTTAGACTTTGCATGATTGGTTTTTTAACATGTCATTATACAATGAATGGCTTTGTGCACTTCTTGCAATGCTTTCTGACACAGGAGCCATCACTGCGAGCCTCATTTGCATCTTGACATAATAAAGCACATATTTTAAAGAAAGAGCTTATGCCTTTTTGATTGACTGTTGGTGTTCACTGTGACTTCAGTTAGTTGTGGTCAAGAGAATCCTATCACTATCAACTCATTATGGGGACCCTCAGGGACAGTGGATTCCAGGTCTGTCATGGTCCTCATTGCTTTCAGGTTGTTATTAATGTTACACATTATCTTGCATATTTGCATGGTTTTAAAACATTTGCTTCTCATTTCCTCTTTTAAACTCACAATTGCATCCCCAATTGCAAATGTCATGTACTTTAAACAAGTAAATAAGCAATTATCACAGTACTACCAACAAGCGTAGTGCCTAAGGCATTTGACTGCTAACCAGAAGGCTGGCAGTTCAAGCCTACCAGCTGCTCCTTAGAAGGAAGGTTGGGTAATCTACTTCTGTAGTGATACCACCTTGGAAACCTAGGAGGGGTCACTAAGAGTCGAGTCCGACTCGATGGCATATAACAACACCACCAACACCAACACCATGGTTTTTGCTACTCTTGTGCTACGGAGGAACTCACTATGGTGAGCTGGGTTTCAATTGCATGTTTGTAAACAGAAAGTCTGATCATCTACTATTATGACAGAAAGTTGAAACAATGAGTTTTATGTGATCAAGAGGGTAATGAACAGAGACAGACAAAATACTTCCTAAGGTGATAAGAGAAAAATAATATTTTAATAGTGGACTAGCTCTAGGGAGTTTCTGGCTATCACAGGTTCCAGCAGTGGGGCAGCTGGGGTGCAGTACTGGCACTGGAGATTTCTTGCATGATATTTTCTTATGCCATTTTCACTTTAGGGGGATGGTAGCTGTAATATTTAGTGGGTAGTAAAGTTTTCCAAACTCTAATGGCTTTCATGAAAAAAAAAAAAAGGAAAAAGACTCAAGCAAATCAGCTGCTCTGAAAGAGGATCCTGTAAATCTTGTTGAGTATGACAAATGTTTCTCAGAGAACAAAAATTCAAAGCCTGCCGCCCCCGCCTTCAGTCATGAGTAGCAAGCATCACATTAATTGAGGCAACTTCTCAGGTAATTGCACTTCAAGTTACCAGTTGCTGTTGATTTGATCCTGACTCATAGTAACCCAAGTGTGTCCGAGTAGAACTGTAGTTTACAGTGTTTTCAGTGGCAGGCATTTTGGAAATAGACACCAGACCTTTCTTCTGAGGCATCTCTAGGTGGACTCGAACCTGAAACCTTTCAGTTGGCAGCCCAGCACATTCACTGTTTGCACCACCCAATGACTCCATGCTTCAAGTTAAGGGTTAGGACTGCAGGGAGAATTCAGCAGAGTTCGTGTCATGAAGGGGAGCACTTATCGTGTGTACTGTATGTGAGATGCTGTATCAGGGTGTAGTCTTTGAAATAAACTGAAGTCAGAATTATCTCCATTTACATAGAGGACTTTGAGGGCATCTCAGAGCCATTCCATAATTTATCTGAAGTCCCAGAAGTAAATGGTAAAGCTGTGACTGGGACCCACATCAGTTTGCTTGTGAAGCATGTACTTTTCTACCTAATAAACAATATCTTATGTCAGTAATGCCCAACTTGTCCTCCAGGTACAATGCTTTCTTCAGAACTATTTAAATAGATGTCTTTGTGCAAAAATTCTGCACAGTGTTAGGTTTGAGTAAAGATATCCAGAAGTAAACTATAGGTCTTAACCAGGTAGAGCCAAATGAAGGCAGCAGGGGAAAATAAGAGCTGTGTGTATTCTAAGTCATTATTAAATACTCTACAAGCATCACAGGGGAGTTAGGAACATGCCCACCTAAACAAAATAGTGCAAATAAAGTCATAGAATCTTAAAGCCCTAGGAGGGCTTCCTGCCTATCTGTTGTTGTCAAGTGCCGTCAAGTGGTTCCCACTCATAGCAACAGAATGAAACCCTGCCTGGTGCTGCGCCATACTCACAATTGTTGCTATGCTTGAGCCCATTGTTGCAGCCACTGTGTCAATCCATTTAGGACACTCTTTTTGACTGATAACAGATGAAATCCAAGTGAAGGGACCAGTGCAAGGACACAAGACTACTGTATTTTATTCATCCTAAGATGTATGTTTCCATTTTAATAACTTTGAAGACAAGATTACTTCTCATAGTTGGTAGTGTCTTACAGTTGTTTTCAGCCATGCAGGAGTGGTGATGTAGTTGTGGTTACTGGTGCTTACATGAATATCACAAATACCAGCAGTGAAATTTTCAGAACAGATATCAGCAGTTTGGAAGGAAATCCTAGAGACAATAGTAAAGCACTTTTACAGAATGCTGCATTCTCAAAGCTGTTGATGGCACAGAGGTTATATTGTGTGGAAAAACATGGACCTGAATGGTTGGGAGCAAAATAACAATCTAAAGTCAGATTCTGAACCTGAGGAAGTGTTAGGAATACTTAGCTAATTTATTTTTCTTATGTTTTCTTTTTTATTTATGCACAAAGGTGATTTATGATAAAAATTTGTGTCTGTGTGTTAAAAGAACTTCCTTAATAGGTGTAAAATTATAATTTGAAGTGTTAAGCCTTTATGTCATTTGGTTGACAGCTTTGATTTCTTTCTTAGTACATAAAATAAATGTGCATCTTACAATACTTGGAAATTTAGAGTTCATGCATTATAGTAATTAAGAGTTGCTGAAAGGTCGTGTTCTTCATACTCTTACTCCAATGTTTTCATCATCATGGATTCCGAATGTAAATAATGACATTGTTTCAATAGAGAATCAATCAGTAAGTTTATCCTCAAAGTTAGGCTGTTCACATTATGATGCTCTGATACTGGCTTTAAGAATGATTACAGAGGTGAAGTAAGTTGCACAAGGCATTTTTTTATACTTGCCTTAATGTAAGCTGAAGGAATTTCTCCAAAGCACACTTCAATAAAAGCCATTCCATGGGGGGTGGGTATACATGGCTATGATTAATTTAGCCAGGACAGCTTCAGAGCAGGATTAACAATGACACCATTCAGCCACTGAAAATGTTATTGGTTTACACATCTGCATAAGGTATTTTTTCATATGGCATGCCCATGAAAATAACAAGCCCATGCATTTAATGCACATAGCACACATAGGGAACACAGCAGGACAGGGTGATGTGGTTTAAAAAAATATATAATGTGGGTGTTATTTGCATAAAAATATGGTAATTTTATTTCCTGCAAACCCCTCCCTATAGTTATAAAATGTACTCCTAAATGAGTTGTTGATAATAAGGCCATTAAGCCAATATCCTCTAAATTATCATTTTGGTTTTACTGTGTTCATATTGAAGCCATTCTTTCTGGTGTTCTATTGAGATACCAATTGTCTATTGAAATAGTCAGACTAAAAACATATCATCTGGAGACTACTTATTTCTCTATTCTCAATAGTGATTTTAAATCAATAAATTAAAAAGGAAGAGAACCAGAACACAGCCCTGTTTTACACACTGAAATGTTTTCTGACGCAGTGGGTGCTCATTCCTACTGATTTTTGAACTATGGTATCGGGCTGCAGGGCCAATATAAATAGGAGTATCCAGGGTCAGAAGGAGCCCTTGGGGCTCAGTGGTTAAAGCTTTTGACAACTAACTGAGATGTTGGCAGTTTAACGTACTGGCTGCTCAGCAGAAGAAAGATGTGGCCATCTGCTTCCAAAAATATTTGCAGCCTTGGAAGCCCTATCGAGCAATTCTGTTCTGGCCTATGCTCTGTCTATGAGTAGGAATTGAGTTTTACAGCAAGGGGTTTGGTTTTGGTTTGGATCCAGGCTCACTGAGCTTAAAACATAGCTGAGCACCATGTCCAGGGCCAAAGACCAAGGAAAGGGCAATAGAGGCTACAAACCATCTTATGCTGTCCTGACAGATGGGTCACAGGTGATTTAGAAGTGTGGCAAGGAAAGGGTATAATACCTGGTCTGCAGGCTTTTGGCTACTCATGAAGAATGTTAGGCTGCAAAACTGGGACTGGAATTTTATCAGGAAAGAAACTAGTAGATACTATATTTAGAGTGTTGTTGTTATGTGCCATTGAGTCGTATCCGACTCATAGCAACCCCTCCTTGGGTTTCTGAGGCCATATCACTACGGAAGTAGATTGCCCAACCTTCCTTCCGAGGAGTGGCTGGTGGGTTTGAACCGCCAGCCTTCTGGTTAGCAGTCAAATGTCTTAGGCACTACACCGCCAGAGCTCCCCTTTAGAGTGTTAGCTATTTCAGTTTATTTTTCTTTTTAAAATAGCATAGAATCATGCATTTAAATATAGGATAGAATCATGCAGTACCATATTTATAGAATTATTAACAAATTGCCAATAATTTTCACCTGCACAGTTTGATTAGATTGAAATTTTTGGTGACAGGAAGTCTTCACTGAGCTATTTAATTGGAATATTTTTTATCAGTTGTTATTATTCTTGTTATTATTATTTTATTGTGATTTGGGTGAAAGTTTACAGAACAAATTCACTTTCTGGGTAGCAGCTCACATACTTTGTCTCATGATATTGACTGCAGTTTTCCACATTGTAACAGCTCTCCTCCCACTTCCTCCCGATAGTTACCTCTTCCCTGTGTCCTTTCCTCCCATGCACTCCTGCCCCCTGAACTGTCTCCCTGTGCATACAAAGCCCCATGATTGTTCTTTCCAAAAAGTGTATCTACCTAATGTAAATGTTCAGCTCATATGCCTGTCTTTTGTTTGGCTGGAAGCCACAGGAGTGGGTTCAATTCCAGACCTGAAGGGCAGCTAGGGACCATAGTCTCAGTGGTTCCAACAGGCCCTATCAGACAAGCAAACCTGGTCCCTTTTTTTTTTTTTTTTTTAAATGATTTTGAGTTTTGTTTTGTTCCACATTGTTCTCCCACTCTATCCAGGATTTCCTACATAGATCTTCCTCTGAGTAGTTGACAGTGGTAGCTGGGCACCATCTAGGTCTTCTGGTCTCCTACTCATATAGGCTGAGGATTGCATAGTATACCGGTTGCTTGGACTAATTGTTTCCATACATCTTTAGTTTTCTTTATTCTTCTTTGCTCTGGACGAGGAAAGCCCCATTGTTGCATCTAGATGGCTGTTTGCAAGCTTTTAAGATCCCAGTTGCTACTTACCAAAGTAGGATGTGGAACAATATTTTTGCATAGTATGTTGTGCCAGTTGAGCTTGATATCCCCTGTGACTATGGTCCTGAGCCCACAGGTCAAACTATTCAACTCCCTCTGGGTAGCTGGCTGTGGCCAAGAAGTGCCTACAACCTTGTCCCTTGTCAGCTCTACTATATACCTGGGAATTCTTACAAAACATACCAATACACTTGTAGAAACATTGTCTGCCAACCCTCTACATGGTCATGGGCACACACTCCTCCCTGCCTGTCCTCCCATCTAGTCACCCATTTATCCATGTTTGTCTTCACTGACCACACAGTACTGTATGTGCAAAAGGGTTTATCTTTGTTGTCTGTACTTCCCATGCACCTCTCTGTGTCTTCCTCTTCCTCAGTACCACCGTGTTTATCAACTGTTTTTGTATGTGAGAGTAAGCATCAGAGTTTTGATAAATATGTAACTGAATGTAATTTAATGTTGACCAGTGGTAGGACTTTGCACAAAAATCTGTTCACAAATCAAAGAACTTTTTCATAGACGATGTATCCAAGATTTATGTTTGAAAACTAAGATCAGGGTCGTAAAACTGCTTTGGGATTAAAGAAGATGGAATGATTAATTCTTTCTTGGAAGACTCAGTTATTTGTGATCATTCAGAAAGGGCTACAGTGATGCTTCCTCTTGTACACTTATGAAAATGGGGCTTACTTGGAAGAATAAAGTAAGCAAAAGCGGAAGGGGAAGAAGATGACCTGTCTTTAAGAACTGTAAAGGGGTTTTTACATGCAATCTGCAATTTCCAGTGTAAGCAGAAGCCACAATACAAGCTAAGATGATGCTGATGCTTCCTTTGAATTACAGAGTTGAACTACATTTTGAACCAAAATTGAAATATTTTATTAATTCAATATAAAAAAGAAGAGCAAAGCCATCAAGTGAACCAATTTCATATTTACTGAAAGTCTGAAACTGGAATAGAAGTAGGATGTCAAAGCATTCTCTGACTGGGTCCTGAACTAAATTAGTTTTCTATTTGATTCATGTCTCTGGCTGTGATATGCTAATTACAGAGCCTTCTTATATATTTATTAAACAGGATCTCATCTGAGCAATGCATTATGATTTGCTTTTAAAAAATAACTCTTTATACCTGAAAGAATTAAACTGCACTTCCTCAGAAATATCCTATAAATCTGACTTCTCTATTTTAGTCAGATGGGCTTTTAGTCATGTAAATATGAATTAGTAAGGCTTGGTTCTAATTGCTTCATTTTCCTTATTTTGATGAATAACAGGATCATATAGCTTTTCAATACAAAAGCTGATAATAAAACCACCTTACCTATTATTTATGAGTCATATTCTATTCTCTGGGGTATATTCTCCTAATGAGCAGACATCAGCTGCATACTTGAAGGAATAATTGTTCTTGTGGAAATAATTACTGATTTATAATTACTGACTTTTTTGAGATGGAAGGATATGCTCTTTATTTCTTTTGTGCTGCACCCAAGTCAACCAGGAAAAGTCAGTTGGTAGAAGTACCAAGTATTTAATTATATAATAAATTACTCAAAATGTTAATTTAATCAAATTCAAATAATATACATCCTGAGTGCAGAGTGCTGGTTGTTAAGAGGGATTTTGGTAAAATATGATATGTACACATGAAAAGTTAAATGGCAGTAAAGTCAGGTTATTGTTAAGTGTCAAATGAAAGCTTGACTTAGTAACTTACAGAAGCCCAGCAGAGGGAGAAATCATGTGGTTGGGAGTCAGTGAAGGGTTCATGGTGGGAGCAGGACCTTTAATCATGGGTAGGACTTTTATGGGGGGTCAGGAAGAATGTAGAAAGATAGAGGGGTTGGTCATAGTGGTACCAGGCATAGCCCAGGCAATGGTAACAGAAATACACTCTGTTGAATGGGAATCTTAAACAGTCTACCTTGGTCTACAAAATAACTGGACTACCTTCCTCAAAGCTATCATTGTCTTGAAGGACATGAAGAAATGAAGAACTGTTCGAGATTGAGGGAGACTATGGACAACTAAATTAATTTTGTGATCCTGGATTGGAGACTGATTTTGGGAAAAAAAAATTCTATAAAGAACATTAGTGAGATAATTTATGAAATTGAATATAGATTGTGTATTGGCTGTTGTTGTTGTTGTTATGTGCCGTCGAGTCGGCCCCGACTCATAGCGACCCCTCCTTAGGTTTCTGAGGCAGTATCACTACGGAAGTAGGATTGCCCAACCTTCCTTCCGAGGAGTGGCTGGTGGGTTTGAACCACCAGCCGTCTGGTTAGCAGGCAAGGTGTCTTAGCCACTATGCTACCAGAGCGACTAGCACTAGATTAATGGTAAAGTTGCTATTATATAAGAAAATGTTCCTGTTTTTAGGAGCTAAATGCTGAAATATTTAGGGGTAAAGGACCATGATATCTACAACGTACTCTCAAATGTTTTATTAATAACAATAATGATAATAATATATGTGCATATTTGAAACATGAGATAAAGCAAATGTGGAACTGTGCTAAGTAACAGTTGATGTATTTCAGTGACAGGTATAAAATAGTATTATTTTTGCAACTTTTCTATGTTTTAAATTTTCTGAAGAAAAAAGGTTTTAAACACCAAAAGAAATATCTCCTATAAAAGTTATATATATTTTTTGTCAAGACATTGTCATATCTGGAATGGTGCCTGAAACTGCTAAATCTGTATTGCTACAAGTCTAAGAATGCAGCCAATATTGAGAATGGCAGAGCCAAGAGATGGGTTTTTAACGTTAATATTATCAAGCCAGTCTTAAAAATTAATATCCTGTTGGCATCCTGTTATATAGAATATGAACTTAAAAAAAAAAAGTGGTTTAAGCAGTTGCTTATAGCTGAACGCATCCCACCCTTTATCAGTATTCAGTACGATTGCTAAACTGTGTTATATTAGCCATATTAATGTCAGTATCATCCAAGTAAATGCTAATTTATTAAAAACAAGCAAAAATCCACTTTGATACTTCTATACTTTACCTGTATTTGTAAAAGTAGTTTATAAAAATTTTTACCAGAATTCCAAGACAGTTTTTTGCCCAAAATTTTTGTACATAATAAACCAGTTAAATGAGTTGCCATCAAGTTGATCTGGACCCTGTGTGTCCAAACTGACAGATGAGTGGTGGACAGTAGAACTGTTCTCACAGGATTTTCAGTGGTTAATTTTTCAGAAGTAGATCACCTGGTCTTTCTTCTGAGGCACCTCTGGATGGTCTCGAACCTCCAACCTTTCAGTGAACAGCCAACCGCACCAACTGTTTGTACCACTCAGGGACTCCAGGTACATAATAGCTGGTCTCATCCTCCCTTTGGACTTCACAGATTGAACTACACTTTTTAGAGACCCCAAAAATCTAGATTTTCTCTCATGACTTTTTCTGCTGAAAGAAAGAACTCTTAGCAAGATAAGGGTTTTCTTTTATTTTTTTGGGGGGGGGGGGGGGCACATTTCCAATTTTTGGAACTTTAGATGTTTATACTGTAATATGTAAGGAGCCCTGGTGGTGCAGTGGCAGCGGCTTCATGAGAGAAAAAACCTGGCAGTCTGCTCCCATGAAGATTATAGCCTCGGAAGCCCTATCAGACAGTTAGTTATACTCCATCCTTTAGGGTCACGATGAGTTGGAAATGACTTGACAGTATACAACAACACTATAGTATATAAATGGTATATTATACCAGCTTTGGGAATATGTATAAGAAATGTTTGTGTTTTAGTTGGTAATACTTTTATATTATAAAATTATAAAATGCAATGTATTTGGCATTTCCTGAAAAAAAAAAAAAAAAAAAAACACCTCAAACTCACTGCCGTCCAGTCCGATCGGACTCATAGCGATCCCTCCTTGGGTTTCTGAGGCGGTATCACTAGGGAAGTAGATTACCCAATCTTCCTTCCCAGGGGTGGCCGGTGGGTTTGAACTACCAGCCTTCTGGTTAGCAGTCAAATGCCTTAGGCACTATGCCACCAGAGCTCCTGAAATAAACAAATAAAAGAGATGTGCAAGTTGTTTGAAAAGAGAGACATCTTAGCTCAGGGCAAGCCATTAGATGGAAATGGAATTCTCTGCAAGCAGATGGCTCTGGCCCCACCCCTTCCTGGAGAGCACCAGCGGGACTTGTTTGTGCGCAAAGCCTCGGTCTAATGGCGGGAGAGCCAGCTTGTAAGGTCTTTCCCATGAGGCTCATTCCCGTCTGCCCAGCGTCGCCCCTGACACGAGCAAAACAAACACACTGTTCCTTCATTTCTTTAAGATGAATGAATGTTGCTGCAAAGAAGGATTTTTATGGACCAGCGTGATGTGATGCAGAAAGAATGTTGCAATGAAATATAATACCGTATGTTATAAAAGTAGGTAATAGAAGTAGTTTGGTGTAAATTTTCTAAAAGTTACATTACTCTCTCTCTATATTTTTTTGGTCTGTGTGTATGAGTGGTAAAAAATACATTAAAAAAAAAGGATTTACCATTTCAGCATTTTTACAGATACCCTTCAGTGACATTAATTACATTCATTACATTGTATAGCCATCTGAACAAAAAAAACCGAACCCATTGTCATCCAGCAGATTCTGACTCATACTGATCCTATAAGACAATGTAGAATTGCCCCATAGGGTTTCCAAGGCTGTAATCTTTAAGGGAGTAGACTTTCACTTTTCTCCTGAAGAGTGGCTGGTGGGTTGGAACTTCTAACCTTTCTGTTAACAGCTGGGACCTCAACCACTGCCCCACTAGAGCTCCTCATGCAGCCATCACTACTATCCACTTCCAAGTTTTTCCATCACCCTTAACTCTTAACTCAGTGTCTCCTAAGCCATAGCTCCCCCATTTCTCCTCGCTACAGCCCTGATTACTCTAAAATGCTTTGAGAACTAAGTTACAGTAGTGTTAGGCTGGGTCTCAGTAGTATTGGATGTACCCACTGGGTTTGTGAGGCTCTTGGTTGTAAGGACAGAAATACATTCAGGTAAGCACACATGAGATGTTACGTGAAATATAAATTCATAGAAATTCAAGAGCAGGAACCAGAGGACTGGGCCTTACAAAGTGGGGAGGCTGAGGGACTAGATCCAGAGCTGCTATTGTGGGGCCCACAGCAGCAGGCTGCGAGTGAATGTGACCCACCTTCTGCCGCAGTGTGCATGCTTGACCTTCTGCCTTCTCCTCTCTTTCTCCGCCTTACAACTTCTGTTGCTTCATTATTTCTCATTTCTGTTAACATTCTGCAGGCATCTATGGTGGCACCTCCAGATTCATTGTGGCCCCTGCAGCAACTTACTTTCTGTCTTCCATTCAGCTTCTCTTCTTGCACCTCATTGTCTCTGTACTTTCTTAGTTAAATCTCTAAAGAGGCAGGATTACCAGGATTACCATACTAGGCCATGCCCATCTCTCCTCCAGGTAGCTGTGGCTGGCAGTCAGTGGAGATTAGGTGGGACAGACTATACTCACCTGAGGCTTCTTCCTTCAACAAGAGCTGTGGATGTGGCAGTTAAGCTTACAAGACTGTACACATGGAAGACATCAAGATTGACTTGTCTGGTATATCTAGATGTTGTGAAATATATTTATTGTGACTCTGATAAGGAGCTGTGGTGGTACAGTGATGAAAGCATTCATCTGCTAACCAAAAGGCCAGTGAGCTGAACCCACCAGCTTCTCTGAGGGAGAAAGATGAGGCAGTCTGCTGCTGTAAAGATTACAGCCTTAGAAACCATATAGGGAACTTCAACTGTGTCCTATAGGGTAGTTATGCATTAGAATTGACTCCAAGCAGTGGATTTGGGACTCTCTGATGTCAAGATAATTTAAGTTAGATAGTTTAGGTTGATTCTAAATTAATAGATCTAGACAGGTAACCATATTCCAAACCAGTTGTTGTTGACTCAATTCCAAATCATGGCAACCCCATGTGTATCATAATAGAACTGTGATCCATAGGTTTCTCAATAGCTGATTTTTTGGAAGTAGATCACCAGGCCTTTCTTCCAAGGTTCCTCTGGGAGAACTTGAACCACCTACCTTTTTGTTAGCAGCTGGGCACATAAACCATTTGTACCACCTAGGAAATCCTGACGGGTAACCAGGAACATGCATATCACTTAAACATTTAAAGTCGGAGGTGGTGTCTGTGTCTTGGAGATTTCTCCATAAAAGAAGGCTATAGAGAAGAAAAATTTTCTTTGAGACAGTGGTCATAGTAAGAGAGAACTCTGATTCAGCAGCCTGAAGTTATCAGATACTGACCTTGCTTCCTGTGAGAAGAGCCAGGCCAGGGTGATGGGGGTGTGCCAAGTTTTAAATGTTTTATTTAAATTGATAGGAATCCAATAACAGCTTTAATTGAAGGAACTCAAAGACCTGTCCATAAATGATCCCATTTATTAAGCCCATCCATCTATCTGTTGAAGAGGTACAGTTCATATAAACAACAACAATAATTATTGGCCCCTCACGATTGTTAAGTCAGGCACTGAGCCAAGAACTTTTTCACGCCATCCCAATTAATCCTCAGGACAACCTTTTGAGGACAGGTATACTCTTTTTCTCTGTTTTACAGCTGAAGAAATTAGACCAAAGAAAGGCTAAGCAACTTTCCCAAGGTTACAAAAGCAGTGAGCAAGCGGCAAATCTGAATCTGGGTCTCAGGCCCTGATACTGTGTCCTTCTTTTCTAGTGATGGGCCTCTGCCACCACCAGCCCAAGCAGCTTTTACTTAGTAGTGATGATTCACCCTCCAGCCTTGAAGTTCCCATGCAGTGGTTTAAGATAGGGATACATAGTACAGAGCTTGTTGGGGAGAGTGGCAAGACGGGAATGAAGGAAGGCTGAAGCCAGATGCTTAGGAGCAGATAGAAGAGCTTTCAGGGGTGTACTAATGGTTTGCTGTATAAATACCTCCTAAGAACCATGGCAAGGAATTCTGGTGTCATAATGCATAAGAAGGAGCTCTGGTAGCATAGTGGCTAAAGTGCTTGACTGCTAACCAGAAGGCTGGCGGTTCAAACCTGCCAGCCACTCCTCAGAAGGAAGATGGGGCAATCTACTTCCGTAGTGATACTGCCTCGGAAACCCAAGGAGGGGTTGCTATGAGTCGGGGCCGACTCGACGGCACATAACAACAACAACAACAACAACAACAACAATGCATAAGACATTTCGGCTGCTAACCAGAAGGTCAGCGGTTCAAACTCACCAGCCACTCTGCAGAGGGAAGATGGGGTAATCTTCCTTAGTAAAGATTTACAGCCTTGAAAACCCAATGAGGGATTGCTATGAGTCAGGAGCTCTGGTAGTGTAGTGCCTAAGGCACTTGACTGCTCACCAGAAGGCTGGCAGTTCAAACCTGCCAGCCACTCCTCAGAAGGAAGGTTGGGCAACCTACTTCCATAGTGATACTGCCTTGGAAACCCAAGGAGAGGTCGCTATGAGTCGGGTCCGACTCGACGGCACATAACAACAACAACACAACAACAACAACGTGAGTCAGAATCGACTCGATGGCAGTGAGAAGAACAATGGCTAGTGTTAGCTGAAGGTCCCACAAGCTACCATGCAAGAAACAGTACTCAGCTAGACAGAGGGAGATGAAGAGTGGGATCATTATCTTCCATTCAACCACTGGAGGATATGTGATGGTATATCCTGAGAGATGAGACAGTTCAACCCTTAAACTTTATTAAAAAAAAAAAAAAAAAAAGCTTAGAAGGAAGGATAAAAGGATGTGAAACAGAAAGAAGAGAGGGAACATGTGTGAAAGCAAGCATTTCTAAATTACTAATTATTTTCGTCAGTACCAAGCAAACCATTGGTGACTGGGTGAATCTCTGCTTCTTTGCTGCTGCTTGTTTTTCACTGATGAGTGTTTGTGGGGAGAGGGTGCTTCCCATGAGGTTTAATCATGGTAAATGGAATCAGTTGCACCTGAGAATAGAACAAATGCAGTTATGAAATGGTGTAACGCATTAGGTCTTCTTTAATTTGATGTTTTTTGTCTACCTGTTTCATTGAGGGAGACAGCTTGTTACCTACCTTACATCTTTAGCAGCTTGCATCGAGGTAGAAGAAGTTGTTCTATCTCTTCTCAGAGGATCTAAAAGAGGTTTTTCTTATTACAGCATGAGAGGATTTGTTGTTAGATCCCTTGGCGCTGGAAGAGGTAAATGAGGCAGACTGGGAAAAAAAGCTATTATAATAATACATCATGTTGTTGTTGTTGTTGTTATGTGCCGTCGAGTCAAACCCGACTCATAGCGACCCCTCCTTGGGTTTCCAAGGCAGTATCAGTACGGAAGTAGGATTGCCCAACCTTCCTTCCGAGGAGTGGCTGGTGGGTTTGAACCGCCAGCCGTCTGGTTAGCAGGCACGTGTCTGAGCCACTATGCTACCAGAGCTCCCAA
>NW_006921623.1:10808729-10812201 GCF_000298275.1 Orycteropus afer afer | reverse complement strand
TTTTTTTTTTTTTTTTTTTAAGCATACATAAGGTTGTTAAGCTTTTCAAATCTTTAGCACTTATTTTGGAAGATTCCTTTTATTTTCAGTCTTTAAATAAGAACAAATAGAAATAGTGACTATTACTGTGACTCTTGGAAAAATAGTGTTTTATATTCCCCTGATGTCACAGAGAGCTTATTTAGCTAGTAATTCCCAGGGCTATGGTGACTTCGTCAATGAATCTGATGCGCAAAGAAAAACATCCTCCACTTGTGTTTAAAACCATAAAAGATAATTATTGGGACCTTTATGTTGGTAGTAAAATCAGCCATCAGTAATATGTGCATGTATCCATCAATATCTATTTATCTGTCTGTCTAATCCCTCTATCTACCTACTTGTCTGTCTATCTGTCTGCCTAATCTGCAGACCATGAGGATACTTATTACATTTATAAACTCTTAACAGAAGCTTTGAACTTGAAGGGGGAAGGATTGTATACAAAACAACTGTTATTTTTTTTTTCTTTTGATTTATTGCAGTAGTACAGATGTTACATCCATACCAGATATTTTTGTTTTATTTTATTGTGTTAACATCCCTATCTCCCCTTGAAAATTTTTCAATGTCTTAAGAGTTGGAGTAGATTGTGGTCTTGGCATCTCTAATGTAAGTCATGGGGGTAGATTTTAGGTTAAACAGAATTCTCTTGTTCTCTTCCATTAAATAGCTATGAAGTGTGTGAGTCAAAAAAAAAAAAAAAAAAAAAAGAACTCAAACAAACAAACTAAAAAGCTCTGTGCCTGCCTATGTGCTGCCATTTACACAAATTAGATTTGAAATAAGTTTCTATTGGACAAGATGGATTACTTGACATACTCGTCATATCATTTCTCTCTTATGCTGTCCAATTGGCCTGTGAGCTGGAGAAGCTTATGGATAGGTTAAAATGCTGTGGTGTTTTCTTAACTTTTGAATTTCTTAAAAATTCTTTTTACCAGAAAGAAAAGTGGGTGAGAAATGAAAGGGATTTTTTTGAAGGACCCTACATTTCCAAGAGAACTTATTTCTGAACAGTATACACTGTTGAAGCATGTAGATGAATCTGTTAAGGCAATGCTTCCTTGGAGACGATATGATTGTCTCTGTATGCCGTGTTTTTAGTGGGCATCACTGATCCTCCTTCTGATGATTCCAAAATTAGGGGTCTTGGATGGGGCAACTTAGATTTAGCAGATTGTTCACCTAATTTTAGACATGTAGACCTAGGCCATGGGAACACTATGAGCTTGAATCAACTTACTGGCAACTGATAGACCTAGGCCATGACTATTCAATGTGCTTAAGTCATCCACTGCATAATAAACCTGAAATAGTTGTCTCTATTAGTGATTAACTGTGTGGATAGTGGCCCCAGATTCAGACAACTGGCAAAAGTACTGCTTTGGTTGTGCTAATTTTCTTTTTAAGTCGTTTAAAACAATCCTGGTCTTAAATGCTTTATCTTGAAAGATCTGCTTTAATAGAGCAATTACAAAATTGCTAAATGGTCTAGTTTATTGGACTATTATTTTTGGTAGAGAATTTTCATTACAAAAATTACTGTCTTTTCCATGTTGGACTCTTCATAATGAACAAAGAAAAGTACCTCCACCAATTTATGTAATGAACAAAGGTGAGAACATACGTTTCTAATTTTCAGAAGCAGTAGAAGATATTTTCTTTCTTTCTGTGTTGGGGCCATAGGATGAGAGGAACACTTTTCTTTGGAACACCCTAAATGAAATATAATACTCAGTCAAGCTTATGGAGGGGTGACAGCTGATGTATGGGTCTGCCCTTCTCAAATACTGACAACTGTATGTCTGCACAAGGAGCTCTGTGGCACAGTGCCTAAGGCATTTGACTACTAACCAGAAGGTTGACAATTCAAACACACCAGCCTCTCTGTGGAAGGAAGATGGGGCAATCTACTTCTGTAAAGGTTTGCCACCTCGGGAAAGAATATCAGAAAGAGAGTTCTGGTAAGATGGTAGAATAGGCAGAAAGACTGCACAGACTCTCTTCAATAAAGAAAAGGGGAACCAATTAACACAGATACAGAAGATAATCCTGGACCCCTGAGCCTTGAAGGGAAGGATATAGAAGTGGACTAAATTCCAACTAGCAGAAGAATTTGCATGAAAACACCAAAAAAGGAGACATATGGAGCTGTGGTCTGGCAGCGATACGGACGGCACAGACAGCTTGGATATTGCCAAGTGGTGGTAGGACCTAAGAGTTAACCTAAAAATCAGCCCTGCTAGCCAGGGACTGTACGGAGGACTGCTCTGGTGGCTGAGGAATAAAAGGGGAAGCAGCGAAGAGGAAGGCGGGCTGAGCTGTGGACTTTTGTCTCTCCGAAGGGCACAGCCATTTTGAATGTTTACAAGTGGATTGACCATTTTGGATATTTAAAGTGACAGTGTTCTCCCAGATTCCATGGACTTAAGAACACAATCCACTTGCCAGGAACCCCAAGGACATTCTGGACCTGGACGACTGGAAAGGTGCAACATTCTCCTTGTTATTCTTATACTCCACAGTCTCTTGGTGAATAGAGGTGTGGCTATCCCTCACTCCCACCCACCTTCTAGCCTGACAGTAATTCCATCCCGGTCTGCATGCTCAGACAAAGCCTGGGTGCCCTGCCCCAATTTTTTTTTTTTCTTTTTTCTGTTTTTTAGTTAGTTTGTTTTTATCTGTTTTAAAACTACTACTATTATTATTACTTTTGTTCTATTTATTGTTATTCTTTATTCTTCCCCTCCCAGGTTCTAGTTTTCAGCTTTTTTTCTTTTCCCTGTTCCTGGTTGCAATTTTTTTCTTTCTCATGGTTAACCCCATTCCTTGTTTTCCTTTTTGCATTTTTCCCATTTTTTTCTTCATTCTTCTCCTTCTCTACCTTTTTTCAGTTATTGCCCTCTCCCCAGATATTGTAGGGTTTTCTTTTCTTTTTTTCTTTTTTTGGTTACTGTTCCTGTGTTTTTTGGTTACTGTTCCTGGTGTATTTTTTTTCCATTTGCTTTTACTTTTTTGTTCTTTATTCAGTTGTCATTTTTGTCTTAACTGAGTGGAAGACAGCAACAGTCCCCATATAACACAACTACATCCACACCTCCTGTAGCTTCACTTACTGAGTGAGAGCCACCACTTCCTTCTCCACCAATGGGCCAATGATAAACAACCACCAAGAAGAACCTGACTCACCCTTGGCTGCTCTTCATAAACAGTTAACAGAGATATAAATACAATATTGCCACAATGTCTTGGAGACAACAGACCATCACAGTCCACACAAAGAAGCAAGATAAAGTGGTAGAAACAAGGGAGCAGAATACAGACCCAGAACACATCCTTGAGGAACATGCAGCATTGGAACTCTCTGATAAGGAATTCAAAAGAATTATACTTAGGTATCTTCAAAGGATTGAGAGACAGACCAAGGAAA
>NW_006921623.1:10806357-10807724 GCF_000298275.1 Orycteropus afer afer | reverse complement strand
ATAGGACGATCAACAGAAAAAGAGTAAACACATGGAAACTGAACAACACCCTCCTTGAGAAAGACTGGGTAAGAGAAGAAATAAAAATTGAAATTCAAAAATTCCTTGAATCAAATGAGACTGAAAACACAACATACCGAAATCTTTGGGATACAGCAAAAACAGTGATCAGAGGCCAATTTAGAGCAATAAATGCACACATCAAAAAAGAAGAAAGATCCAAAATCAACACTTTAAACCAACATCTCCAACAATTAGAAAAAGAACAGTAAGAAAAGCCTACAGTCACCAGAAAAGGAAATAAGATTTGAGCAGCAATCAATGAAACAGAAAATAGAAGGGCAATAGAAAAAATCAACAAGACCAGAAGTTGGTTTTTTTAAAATATCAATAAAAATGACAAACCACTGGCAAATTTAACAAAGGAAAAGAGGGAGAGAATACAAATAACACCAATAAGAAATGAATTGGGTGACATCCCAAGAGAACCAACTGAAATAAAAAGGATAATGTCAGAGTATTATGAAGAACTGTACTCCAACAAATTTGAAAATCTGGAAGAAAGGGACAGATTTCTAGAAACACACCACTTACCTAAACTGACTCAGACTGATGTGGAAAAGTTGAGTAGATCCATAACAAAAGAAGAAATTGGCAGGTCATCAAAAAATTATCAACTAAAAAAAGTCCTGGCCCAGACGGTTTCACCTGAGAATTCTACCAAACATTCAGAGCAGAACTGACATCAATCCTACTTATACTATTCCAAAACATAGAAAAGGATGGAATCCCCCCTAACTCATTTTATGAAGCAAGCATAAACTTGATACCAAAACCAGGCAAAGACATCACTCAAAAGGAAAACTACAGACCAGTATCCCTCATGAATACAGATAAAAAAATCTTCAACAAAATCTTAACCAATAGACTGCAACAACATATCAAGAAAATCATTCATTATGACCAAGTGGGGTTCATAACAGGTATGCAGGGATGGTTCAACATTAGAAAAACAATCAGTGTCATCCACTGCATAAATAAAACAAAGGAGAAGAACCACATGATCATATCAATTGATGCAGAAAAGGCATTTGATAAAACCCAACACCCATTCTTAATCAAAACTCTCAGCAAAATAGGAATAGAAGGGATATTCCTCAACATAATAAAGGGCATCGATGCAAAACCAACATCTAACATTATACTCAATGGAGAGAGACTGAAACCATTCCTCTTGAGAACAGGAACCAGACAAAGATGCCCTCTATCACCACTTCTATTCAACATTGTATTGGAAGTCCTAGCCAGGGCCATAAGGCAAGAAAGGGAAATCAAAGGCATCCAAATTGGTAAGGAAGAAGTCAAAC
>NW_006921623.1:10803752-10805177 GCF_000298275.1 Orycteropus afer afer | reverse complement strand
ATCTTGCTCCAGCACTAGTTGCAAAGTTCAACAAGACACAGAATGACAGATGCTGGTGAGGTTGTGGAGAGTTTGGGACTCTCATACACTGCTGGTGGGACTGTAAAATGGTACAACCACTGTGGAAAGCAGTATGGCAATTCCTTAAAAAGTTAAAATTAGAAATATAATTTGACCCAGCCATTCCATTATTAGGTATATATCCTAAAGAAGTGAGAGCTATAACAAGAATAGACATATGCACACCCATGTTCATCACAGCACTATTTCCAATAGCCAAAAGATGGAAACAACCTAGGTGTCCATCAACTGAGGAATAGATAACCAAACTATGGTACATAAAAACAATGGAATACTATGCAACCCTAAAGAATAACCTAGAATCTGCAAAACACCACATCATGTGGGTGAACTTGGAGGACATTATGCTGAGTGAAATAAGTCAATCACAGAAGGACAAATATTGTATTAGTCTGTTATTGTAAAAGTCAAGGAAAGGTTTATCTATGGAAGGAAATTGTCTTTGTTGGTTACCAGGGGTGGGAAGGAAGGGGTCAGCTGATCTTTGACAAAGGGCCTAAATCCATTAAATGGGGAAGAGAATGTTTGTTTAATAAATGGCGCTGGCAAAACTGATGATATCCATTTGCAGAAAAATGAAACAAGATCTGTACCTCACACCATACACAAAATCTGTGTTAGATAGGTAGAGACAAGTGTTCTGGTTACCTAGTACCACTCTGACAGGAACCACAAATGGGATGGCTTGAAGAAACAGGAATTTATTCTTATAATTTGAAGGCTTTAAGTCCAAGTTCAAAGTGACAGGCTCTAGGAGCTGTGTGAAAGCCCCTCGACCTTGGGCTTCAGCTCTGCCTCTTGCTCCTGGCCCACTGAAGTTAGAGGCATCTCTTCACTTAGGCAGCTACTGGCTGCTGAGGCTAATAAGCCCATGGTTGACAAATAAAATGGCACAGTCCCAGTGTTACCAAAACACATGGCAGGCCATTAATTCAAGTCCATTGAAAGTCCCAAGGTCGGCAGAACATGGCAGGCTGCTGAACAACAACATGGCTACATGCATGGTTCAAGCATGCCATAAGCTAGAGCACATTCCCCAAAGCTTCTCCTTATATGCAGAGCAGACCACATTTCTCAGGCAGCTACACAGCTGCTCACAGTAGATTCCACCATGGAGTTGATTACCAGTCTCATCATGGGGAATACTACATCCAGCTGCCCCACCACTCAACCTGGCCCAGCCAAGTTGACACACAAAGTTATCTACCACAGACAAATATTGATTTGGATGAAAAGAAGGACAATGTACAAATATGAGTGAGCAACATGGTGGCATTGAGGAAGAGGAAGACGTAGAGAGGTACATGGGAAGTACAGACAACAAAGATGAACCCTGTTGCACAT
>NW_006921623.1:10803016-10803642 GCF_000298275.1 Orycteropus afer afer | reverse complement strand
CAAGACCATGTATAGGGTTGGCAGACAGTGGTCCTATAAGTGTATTTGTATGATCTGAATTCCCAGGTGTATAGTAGAGCTGACAAGGGACAAGGCTGTAGTCACTTCTTGGGCACAGCCAGCTACCCAGAGGGACCAAGTAGTTGAACCGTGGGCTCAGGACCGTAGTCACAGGGGACATCAAGCTCAATTGGCATAACATACTACACAAAACATTGTTTCACCTCCTACTCTGGCGAATAGCGACTGGGATCTTAAAGGCTTGCAAGCAGCCATCTACATGCAAGCATAGGTCTCTCCTCGTCCAGAGCAAAGAAGAATGAAGAAAACCAAAGATTCATGGAAACAGTTAGTCCTAGTGTGACTGGTACACCATGCGATCCTCAACCTATATGACTATGAGACCAGAAGAACTAGATGATGCTCGGCTACCACTGTCAACCACCTGGAGGGGGATCTACATAGGAGATCCTGGATAGAGAGGGAGAACAATGTGGAACAAAACTCAAAATCACTTGGAAAAAATAAAAAAAAAAGGTTTGCTGGTCCGATAGAGCCTGGTGGAACCACTGAGACTATGGCCCCTAGCTGCCCTTCAGGTCTGGAATTGAACCCACACCTGTGGC
>NW_006921623.1:10772968-10802406 GCF_000298275.1 Orycteropus afer afer | reverse complement strand
AAAAAAAAAAAAAGATTGACCACCTTGGAAACCCAATGGAGGTCTCTATGAGTCGGACACAACTCAATGGCAGTGCTTTTTTTTTTTTTTTTTATGTCTGCACACCTTGGACCTTTTGATATGTTGTATTTCCTTTACTCACAATAAAGGAGCAAGGGGAAACCTTAGCCCAGAAAGAGATCCCAATCTACTTGCAGCAGCCTTCTGAAGAGTTGTTAGGTCTAACATTTGCCTGATTTTGATAGTTGATGATAAACTCTGTGTAAACACTGACTCCTTTTTGAAGACTGTTGCTTGTGTCCACTTTCATAAAACTTCTTCCTTGTTTACACTCTGTCCTGAATAACTCCTACTTTTCTGTTACTTCTTAGCACCACTCTCTAGCTCCTTTTCTCTTTCTCTTAAGTGCTAGTATGTTTTGTCCATCTTCTTATGCACTGTTTTTGGGCCATCTGTGCCACTCCCACTGTGTCAAATATGTTTAATAATTTCCAAATCTATATATATAGCTGGAACAAATAACATCACTTGAGTTCTGGAAACCATGTATTCAACTGTCTCTTGGATATAAAATTTGTAGTCCCTACAGACATTTATAATATCATATAAACAATGCAGAACTCAACTTACCTTTCCCTTCCCGCCCTGAATAAACACACTGAGTTCCTGTCTGTGTCTGTATCCTGGTATCTGTAAAGCCACTCCCCACTCTTCCATCTCTGTTATGCCTCATCTATCTGGCCATCACTGTTGATTTCTTCCTAGTGTTTCTAAACCTGTGTAATAACATGATATGATGTCCTTTGTTTCATGTCATGATCACGAAGAGGGTGCTCTTTCCTGCAGTATTCAGGGACATCATCTGTTTTCCAAGGGCCCCTCTAAATCCTTTGAGAATCAAATTAGTTGGAGCAACCATCCTGTCCTCATCCTACTTAGTTTTCTGTCCTTCATTTGTTAGCAAAGCTGTTGGTAAGAACTGACTAGCTGTGATTCCAGCAGTTTTTGAGCACTACTTGCATTGCTTTCTTGAAATATATGTTATTGTCTTTGCATTTGTGTTGTATCTTTGGATATTCACCTCAGCGGACTATCAGGAAGAGACTGACTAAGAATTGAACTGATGGGTAGGAAGAGACGCTAGGTGTAATCTTAGTAATCTTAGCAAAGGTTGTTTCATTGGTAAATCTAAAAGGCATCTGTCGCTTTCCCACTCACCCTCTTAACTAAATGTAGAGATGTGGATATTCAGATGACAAGTATCCTATGAACTTTCCTTTTAAATTGTCCTTTAGATTTTAAAAAATGATTGTTTTAAAGAATGTAATGATTTTTTAGTATGGGGACATATGGGAATAGTTACACGAAATAAAACCATAACTTAGTTTTCTCTCAGAGGAGTTAGAGGGACATACCTCTACTGATGAAACTACCCTTAGGATTTTAAAAGCATTTTTATATCCATCATTTTATTATATTCATTGTTGCATTTCTGATCATTGGTAGTGTCTTACTGTTTACTGTTTTCATAGCGGATGGCTTCTATTAGTCAGTAACTCTGCTAGCTTTTTGGGTAATACATTAGTAGCAATAATAGCAAAAACAGTAATAAAAATAGTAGCTGACACTAATTGGGTACTTACCACATGCCAGCCACTATACTAAGCACTTTACTCATATTTGAGTGTATGCATTGACTAAAGGAACGAGCCCATCCCTCCAAAGGACCAAAAGTTAGCATGCTGTGGTCCATTCTCTGATGATCCAGTGTTACAGAGCACTGTCATGGGGCACACAGTGAATGGCTTCAGTTGTTAGGATGGGCTTATGAAAATGTCTGGTCAGGAGTCCAGGAAGTTAACCATGAATAGAACAGACATTATATAATTGTGTTTAGGGACATGTTTGGAAGCCTTATTCTAATAGGAAACAGAACTAAGCAATGATAACATC
Source organism: Orycteropus afer afer (assembly GCF_000298275.1). Taxonomy (NCBI): domain Eukaryota; kingdom Metazoa; phylum Chordata; class Mammalia; order Tubulidentata; family Orycteropodidae; genus Orycteropus; species Orycteropus afer. Next base: position 10,800,453 of record NW_006921623.1, on the reverse strand, counting down.
GTTTGGCTATTCATTTGGGTTTAAATCATATAGCATTTGGTATGGGAAAGTAGTCTTGAGAGACAAATTGGAGTATGTTTTCATCCTTCCTAAGCCTCAGAGACAATCAGCTTTAGGAATTCCTGTGAATATATTACATGTTTGAGAACGTGAGGAAAATATTTTCTATTTATATATCATATCAATTAAAGCTCTGAGGAATATCTTTTTTTACAAAATACAGCTGATAATGCCACAGTGATATTCTAATTATCACGTTACTAATTAAGGTGGCATATACAGGTTTATAGGAGCTCTGGTAGCATAGTGCCTAAGGCACTAACCAGAAGGTTAGCAGTTCAAATCCAGTGGCCACTCCTCAGAAGGGAGGTTTAGCAACCTACTTCTGAAGTGATACCACCTCCGAAACCCAAGGAGGGGTCGCTATGAGTCAGGTCCGACTCTACGGCACATAACAACAACAACAACGTACGGGTTTATGCCAATTGCCATTTTGCATAGTATAGTATTACAAAAAATCGTTGTGGCTTTTAAAAACCTGTTGTAGACTGTTTGGCTTTGCTTGGCTAGCCTTCAGGATAATAATGTCAGTTTTTGGACTGTACTAAGCCCGGGCAATAGCAAAGGTAAAGAGTTAAACCGAGCCCCAGCTATAGCGATGGGTGTTTCTTTGCAGCAGTAAGAAGACAAGCGGCTTGGCAAGGTGTTGAAGCAGAATCAGCTCATCATCGAAGTGCTAAGAGTGATCTGCAAAATATTTTGTACTAGGGATTGTATATTCAATCAAAGAAATTAACAGAAACTCACAACCGGAGAAGCTGGTGTTAGTCTAGCAACATGAAAGGAGTTTAAAAGACATGATGTTACTAAGTATATTGGAATTGGTTTAAGCCAATGATCTTTGACTTCATTTAAGATAATGTCCTCAATGCAGACACGTTGTATGAGGCAGTCAGTCTAATTCTCTGCTCATGGTTTAGAGAGCCAGACATGTAGTTTCTCAGAGGTAAATATTTTGTTGGTTTATGAGGCCAGTGAAGAGGTTAGAACATTTTTGAACACCATCATCTGATAAAGTTTTCCCACCTTTTTTGTTTTGTTCTGAATGGTGGCTTTTCTTAGGGTCTTTAAGTCTATTACATTGATTTCATAGATAATTCCCATTAGCCTCTGTGATAGTTCTGTACTTGCCATTAGATTTGTGGAATGAAGGAATTTAGCCAGGGGTTCATCTAAACCTGTCTGATGTAATTTAAAGATTTGGCACAGTGCATGAGGCATTTAACTGCTAACCAGAAGTTTGGTGGTTCAAACCCACCAGCCACTCTGCATAAGGAAGATGGGGCAGTCTCCTTCCATAAAGATTTATTGCCTCAGAAACCCAGTGAGGATCACTATGAGTCAGAACCCACTCGATGGCAGTGATTTTGTTTTGTTTTTTGGTTTATAAATGAGTCTGAGTGTAGAATTTGGTAGTGAGATTGTTCAAAAAGCAGAAGTGGAGTGTTATATCAGTTAGGATTATGCTTGGCCACATGTGACCAAAAGCCTGAAAATAATAATGGCTTTAGCAACCTAAAATTTCTTTTTCAAATGAAAGAAAACCTTAAGGTAGTAGGTCAAGCATTGATAGGATAGCTTCACCGTGTTTCCAGAGACCCAGTATTCTAGTTTTCTGCTTTCTATCCTGATTATAAGGCTTCTTCTACCTTATGTCCGAAATGGTGGCTAGAATTCCAGCCATCATACTACATTTATATTCTAACCAGTAGAAGGGTGATGTTGCAAAAAGGTTATGTCCCTTTGCAATGAGGAAGCTTTTTGTAAGTGCACACTTCCTTGGTTGAAACTTTCTCATTTGACCACATGCAGTACAGGAATGGCCAGAGTATGTATATAGCTTTTAGCTGGTAGCAGTGTACCTCATTAAAAGTCCAGTTATTATACCACAGGAGAAGAGAAGAATGACTGTTGGGAAAAGGACAACAGACTCGGACACAACAGGTAGATACTATACTGTTTATACAAAGGTCATAGCAGTAAGAACATTAATAAAAGATGGAACCTTAGTTGTGGGCTATCTTTCTCACCATGGAGAAAACCAGAAAAATTTGTGAGGAACTCTTACTAAAAGAGAAATATTCAGTACTTGATTAAAATTGGACATTAAAACATTGATTCCCTCTTACAGCCTGACATTTCTTATGCAAGCAAAAAGGAAAGATGTGGCCCAGGAACAGAGAAGCGGAAATGATTAAATGCCAACTCTGTGACTTTTATAGCAGCTCATTCAGCTGCCTACCCACAAAGCACTTCCCAAGGAAGTTACAGCCAAGAATTCACTTGGCTGGGCTTGTCCATTTTTTATTCATTTCACTGACCATCTCCAGAAAAAAAAAAAAAAAAAAAAAATTCTGAAAGAAGAAAAACCATTGACATTGTGCAGTATGAACACAGTTTTTCTTTAAAGGTAAAGAAAAAAGTATAGACTCATGTATGTTTGATTAAGAATTTTAGCACTTTAACTTTCTGTCTCCTATGGCATATAAATCGATATAAATATATATGCATATTCAAGATCAAGGTAATTGTTTTATAGAATTGTTGTTGTTGTTGTTATGTTCCGTAGAGTTGGACCCGACTCATAGTGACCCCTCCTTGGGTTTCCAAGGCAGTAACACTACGGAAGTAGATTGCCCCATCTTCCTTCCGAGGAGTAGCTGGTAGGTTTGAACAGCCAGCCTTCTGGTTAGCAGTCAAGTGCCTTAGGCACTATGGAGTTTTATTTATTTTCTTGTTTTAATGCTGTTGAATAAAAACCCCCCACCAAAAAAAAGAGAAGAAATTAATTTGAAATAGCCATGCCAAAAACATGAAATGGATTTTAGTGTTCAATAGACCTTATTTACCTTTCCCTCTCAAGTCACTGAAGAAAATAAAAAAAATCACTGTAATGCCTGGGATAAAATTATGGTTTGATTTCATGAAGAAGAAGGTGAAGAAAAAACCACTTCATAACACTGAAACACAGGTTTTTAAAAACTTTTGGGGGAGACCCCATAGCCCTGCAGTCACTTATGGGTATTAATAAGTCCAGTCAATTTCTTTTCACTGTAAACACCCATTATCGCTCCAAGGAGTTCCTTGGGGAGTTCATTACTCAGCTTAGTAGGTGAGCGGGAGAGGTCAGAGTACTCTGCACTTGCGCATTCTCTTCCCTCAGAGAATCTCCTCTCCAACTAGAGAGTCTCTTACAGAGGCTGGTCAGAGTGACAGGAGGGGATGGCCCAAGGATCAGGTCAGGTACTTCTTAATAATTGAACTATTAAGTGATGTGGCTTCAGGTCAGGGTAGCTTGTCACCTGTTGTCCTCAGCTTTGAACTTCAGCTGAAATTATAAGCCAACCGGCAAAGTCCCATTCTATTTCAAGTACGCACATAATGCATTTTATAACTTTCATATTTCTTGACCCTGTACTTTACCATTTCACTGAATTTTGTTGTATTTTTGTTACTTGTTTGCATCATGCTATGCATCTACAAAGTCTGGTACAATCTAGAAAAGGAACTTGACATTAGCTAATATGTTGCAAGCTTTTACACCTAGTAAGTGTCTACTGGAAAGTTTTCTAGACCACCAACACATGTTAACATGTTGTTTGCAAAAAATTATGCAAGAATGTGTGTGTGTGTATACCTTATTAAGAGTTTTTTTTTTTTTTTTTTTTAATTAGGATTTGGGTGAAGATTTACAGAGTAAATTCACTTTTCATACAGCAGTTCACATATATTTTGTCTCATGTCATTGACCAAAATTTACAATGCAGCAGCTCCCCTCCCACTTCCTCCCCGTAGACCTTATTAAGAGTTTTGAAGGCACTCTGGTGGCACTGTGGTTAAAGCTCTCGGCTGCCAACTAAAAGATTGGCAGTTTTAACCCACCAGCTGCTCTGCAGCGGAAAGATGAAGGCAGTCTACCTCCGTAAAGATTACAGCATTGGAAACCCTCTGGGACAGTTTTACTTTGTCCTGTAGGGTCTCTATGAGTCAGAATCAAGTCAGCGGCAGTGGGTTTACATTTTCAGCAGTAAAATGAGGATCATGAAATGTCAGACTTATGGAGAGTAAAAAAAAAAAATCAACCAATAGAAGCCAAGGGTAATTTATTACTTGTGTTGTACTTAATGTCTATTAGAGAGACTCTGAATTACCCTCTCCTTTTATTTATTTATTTATTGGGGCCTAAAACTGCACTACATTATGAAGGCTGTCTTGGCCAGCTTCAGTATCTACTTAAGGAAAAATAAAAGAGTAAGCAAACTGCTGCCAGGCAATAAGTGCATTCAAAAAACTTTAAGTAATTACTTCAAATGCTAAAGAGTTCTGGACCATCTGTCCATTTGCCAGGTATGGACAATTATAGAAAGCTATTTGAATCAACACTGAAATAATTTAGAATCTCATTGGAAATAAATGGCCAACATCTTCCAAATTGTATCATCAGTGGTTTCAGGAAGTGCTATGATCAGTTGAAAATGGTTTTGTCATTAATATGCTTGCCCATTTAGCATGCAAACCACTCGAATTAAATAATTTGCTCAACTAACAGAGTAATTTAGATATTTTCAAAAATCACTTTTCATCAGGGATTTAAGCACCTAAGATATACATAGAATTTTACTAGACGGTTTCAAGAGACATAAAATAAGTGGAAATAAGCTCTGTTCCGTGTGTTGGATGGTAGCTTGGTTCAGTTAGTTGTGAGACATAACTGGAGGACTATAAAATCCACAATATTTATTAATCACTTTCTTCCTTCATTCACATTATTTGCTGAACACCTGCTTAGGTGCCATGCTTCTTGTGGGGCTGGAGTTACAGAGGTAATTTATAAGTTAATCTCTCATAGAGCCGTCAACTGCAAGAGACAGATGGCAAAAAAGATGAATGAATGAATGAAAGAATGAGATGTTTCAGATAGTACTAAGTCCTAGAAAGAAAGTAAGATGGAGCTACACTATAGAGGGAGCCCCTGGGTGGTACAGTTAACTTGCTTAGCTTCTAACTGCAAGTTGGGAGGTTTGAATCCACCCAAAGGCACCAGAAGAAAGATCTGGTGATCTACTTCCAAAAAAATCAGCCATTGAAAACCCTATGGAACATAATTCAACTCTGACACACATAGGGTCACTGTGAGTTGGAATTGAGTCAATGGCAACTTTTTTTTTTTGAAGGCTACAGAGAGTAGGTGGGCAAAGAGGAGCTGGTGCAAGAAAGTGCCCTCTGACATTGGAAATGAGACCTGAACAATAAAAAGGAGCCAGCAGTGAAAGGGAGAGAGAGAAAGTTGGAAGTATGGAGTAAGAGAGAAATCAGCAGGGGCTGGCTGCTTAGGGAAACTTCTTTGAGTTAGTATGTGGCTGTGCCCACACTCTGTATCTCAGTATAGTTTGCATATATTTTTAAAGTGGGTTACCATCATCAGCTAATGCTTATTGAACTGTCAGCAAATATTTATGGAGAGCCTGCTGTGCTCAAGAACACTTATTAAGTGCAGAGCAGTGAATTATGAGTTACAAGGATTTTCAAAAGATAGGATTCTATGGTTTAAGGGAAATATTTCAAAGGAATTACAAATTAATTTGAGAAACTCCAGGGCCTTCTTAGAGAAGCACTGTCTGTTCCAGATATAGCATAGAAAGCCCAAAGATTAAACCAGATGGGCAATCATTTTCTTTCTCATTACCCAGGTAATATGAATTGTAGAGGTGGGCAGGGACTCATGTCCAGGGCTTACATGAAATCACAGTGGACCTAAAAGTATTTCACTTACTAGTTGAAATATTTTTGGACTGTTTTGTTTTTCCAGGATTTCATGGGTTTTGAGGAAACTGAATATCTGTTATATACATCGAGAGGTGCTGGTTTTTGGAGTGTTTCATGGAAATGCAGAGGAGTGGTCAGAGAAGGGAACATGTTGCAACTGGTTTCCTTCTGTGGTAGTGGTGCCCTCAAGGATGCAAATGGGGAATAATCAATGTATTATTTCAGAAAAATTGGAAACAGATTATGTGTAAAGGTTAAACAGTTGCAAAGACACTTTAAAAGGTCCTTATGCACATAAATATTTTTTAGAGGAGAGAGCAAAGGTTCTGGAACCAAGCAGACATATGGTTAGATGAATGTCTTGGAGCCTGAGTACTTATTGTCAAGATCATAATAAAGATGATGATAATTGGTTGTTATTGAATCAGTTCCAACTCATAGTGACCCTATATGTGCAGAGTAGAACTGTTCCATAAGGTTTTCAAGGCTGTAACCTTTGGGAAGCAGATTACCAGACCTGTCTTACAGTTATTATTTATTAATACTTGCTAACCATTTAACAAGGAGCCCTGGTGGTGCAGTGGCTAAAGTGCTTGGCAGCTAACTGAAAGGTCAGTGGTTCGAACCCACAAGCTACTCCACAGGATAAAGACCTGCCAGTATGCTCCTTTAAAGATTACAGCCTTGGAAACTCTATAGGGCAGTTCTACTCTGTCCTTTACAGTCACTGTGTTGGAAGTGACTTGACAGCAGTAGAGTAGACATTTAAAGTGCATTGCAGCCATGCTAAAATTTTTAATCTGTGTTAGCTAGAATAATAGACTCAGAATGAGTAGGCAGCTTACCCCATGTCACGTAGAGAGCACACATGGTGGGGCAAGATTGCACAGTTTTCTGGGACTCCAAGGTCTTTCCTCCTTAATAAAGTTTATCTTACAGGTTTATGAAGATTAGCAACAATAAATGCAAAATGCTGCTAAGCAGACTGATGGAGGAGATATGCAGTGGCTGCTGAGCCATTGTAATGATAATAATGATGATGAGGTAGAATTTCAGTGAGCCTTTTTAGCAGGCACCCATAAAATACCAATAAAACTGTTGCAAACAACCACAGATTCCTTGCATGCAGACAAACTGTGAAAATGCCTTCATAAGATCAAATAGGCAGATTTACTATGTGGAAATTGTACCATTCCAGAGAGATTATGTGAGATACCAGAGGAGAGAAATACGAGGCTATTACCATTCTCTTTACTAGGGCAGTTCTTTAGCTCATGGTCCAAATGGATTCATTTATTAACAAATATTTATTAAGTTTCAGCCTTGTGCCAAGCCTTGTGACTCAGTGATGGATACCCAGAATGAAGAAAGATACAGGTGTCAAACCTGCAACTTTAAGGTGGTGTGGTGGGTCCCAGGGTGAGGGGGAGCACAGAGGGCAGAGAAAGTCACAGGAGCCACTTCTCCCAGTCTTCAGGGTTCTTGATGATGGTTCCAGAGAGTTGTATCACCAGACTTAAGTCTGAATGCCTTTGAGTGTTTTCAAACCTCAGGACTAACTCTAAGTCATTAAGACGTTCCATCATTGAAGATGCTCAAAAGAATGTACCTTTGAGAGAATGTATATAGTACACTCTTGTTTAAGACAACAAATGGTGTCTTATGCTTTTGTGATTGGAACTCTTTTTATTTTGTTAGGTACTGTGGAATGTATTGGTTTCCCATTTTTCTTCTGGAAAACATTTCTGTTGAGCTTGCTCCTTTCCAATTTTGTTTGAATAGGAAGGACTTGTTGAATTCACTTTTATGCCTAGTTAGACACTTGTAGTTAGTGCCTATTAAGTTTTCATTGGCTAATTTTTGGAAGTAGATTTTCAGGCCTTTCTTCTTAGTTTATCATAGTCTGGAAACTGCATTGAAACCCATCCATTGTGAGCAACAGTGCTGATATTTGAAATACCGGTGGCATAGCTTCCAGCATCACAGCACACACAAGGCACCATAGTGCGACAGACTGACGGATGGGTAGTGGTCATTTGAATATTGCCTGATGTATGCTGGAAGATGAGCTCCTCATGTTGAAAGGATCATGAAGATGGCACAGAAATAGGTAACATTTCATTCTGTTACACATAAAGTCTCCATGTATTGGAGCCAATTCCATGGCAGCTAAGTATAGCAACAGTTGATGCCCCTGTGAGAGGTAAGATTTTGTATGGTGATCACGATGCATAAAAGTAACTATGTCCCGTGACTGCCTTTTCTTCCTACATCCAAGGACCTGGGATTACCTTGAGATCATATATGGGCAAAGGAACAATTCATTGCAACAGAACTTAATTTTATGTGCAAATAAATTAAAAAATTTATAGTCTCTTTCATTGCTATGGCAAAAAAAAAAAAAAAAAGACCATTGATAACTTAAATTAGATACATTACTTGGTTTCCCTATCTTGTTAAGGTATCAGGAAATCCTTTTATCCTTTGTTATACAGAATGGTACTTGAGCTGTTGGCAATATAATTTCCACTTGCTATGGCAAAAAAAAAAAAAAAAAAATTAGCTAATCCTTGTTTTACCAGGAATTTGAGGAGAATGATGAGAATAAAGAAAGTGATTTCACTGACAAAATTATATAGCATAGATATCAGCCACAGTCACACAACTGGAAAAGGAAAAAAAGGGGAGTCAAATCCAAGTTTTGTTGACTCCCAAACCTGTCCTTTCTCAACCATAACCTAGCCCTCACAAGAAAACAGCTGGGCTGGGCAAAAGTCAAGCCTCCTTAATACGACTGGTAAAGTTTTCCCTTCACTAGCCTTATCCAACCTTTTATCCAACCTTTTCTTTTTCTTCTTTTCTTAATTTCAACATGACTTCCAAATGCAATGTTAATCAAATTAAAACATGCCAAGTGGTTTAAAAATCAACTAGTCCAGCAAAAGGACTCATATTGGAATGCAGCAGTGACTTGGCCAACCCCTCACTAACCTCATTCTGTAGAAGCAAACCTTAAGTCTTGAAGAACGCTCTTCTGGGAGTTATTTCCATAGCTCTAAATACTATATTTAAATGGCTACTTCTTGATTTACCAATTTTAGCCATTATCTTTTAACTTCCTATCACAATAGATGAAGATTTATTTATATATACCTCTATCATCTCCTCAGTGTAAGTGTATCCTTAAGTTTGGTTAAATCAATGAACAAAGATTACAGTATTGTGAATATATAATAAGAGTTGTTCTGTCAAAAGCAAAGTATAATTAATTTTCTTTCTGGTGCCGTAGCGCCTAAGGCATTTGACTGCTAATGAGAAGGCTGGTGGTTCAAACCCACCAGCCACTCCTCGGAAGGAAGAATGGGCAATCTACTTCCGTAGTGATACCACCTCAGAAATCCAAGGAGGGGTCGTTGTGAGTCGGATCTGACTCCACAGTAGTGAGTTTATATATACACATTTCTAATTTATGAAAAATCCTAACTAGATAGTAATAACGTTTCTGTACCCCTTTATGTATGAAACAGTTTACCATGTATTATTTCATATAATCCTTATAAGAACTCTTAGGAAACCATAATCTTTTTTCTTTTTTTTTAATAAATTAAAAATTAGGCTGTAAGTGATTGACTTGCCTAATTTCCAAGTGGGTAATAGATGGTAGAATTGGTTCCTGTGTTCTTCCTTCTTGCTTTAGTTTTGTTCTGTTGTCTCCTGAAGAAGGAGCCTCAGTACAGTGGATAAGCATTCAGGTGCTAACCAAGAGGTTGGTGGTTTGAGCCCACCCAGTGGCTCACTGGGAAGAAGACCTGCTGATAAGCTCCTCTAAAGATTACCCCTTGCTGTGTGGTTGATTCCAACACATTGGGACCTGATGGAGCTAGAACTTCTCCATAGGGTTTCTAAGGCTGTAATCTTTACAGAAGCAGACTGCCACATCTTTTTCCTGTAGAGTGACTGGTGGATTTGAACCACGGACCTTTTGGTTAGTAGCCAACCACTTAACCACTGTACCACTGGGGCTCCTGCCCATAAAGATTACAGCCTAAAAAATCCTATTAAAAAAAAACAACTAAACTCACTGCCATCCAGTCAATTCTGACTCATAGGGACCCTATGGGACAGAGTACAACTACCTCATAAGGTTTTCAAGGCTGTAAATCTTTATGGAAGCAGACTCTCTCATCTTTCTCTTGTGGAGTGGCTGGTGGGATTCAAACCACCAACATTTTGGTTAGTAGCTGGATACTTTAACCATTGTGCCACCAGAGTTTCATTAGAAAATCTTAGGGGGCAATCCTGCTGTCATGTGGGATCGCTATGAGTTGGATCCACTAGACAGCACCAAACCACAGCAACAACATCTACTGAAAAGATATTTGTGGTTCATTGGTAGAATTCTTGCCTTCTGAGAGAGACCCAGCCTTGAGTCCCAGCCAATTCCCCTCATGCACAGCCATCACCTGTCTGTCAGTGGAGGCTTGCATGTTGACATGATGTGCAGTAGGTTTCAGCAGAACTTCCAGACTACTAGGAAGCAAGGCCTGGGGATCTGCTTCTGAATCAGCCAGTGAAAACTCTACGTATCACAATGGTCCAGTCTACAGCTGATCATGGGGATGGTGTGAGACCGGGCAGCATGGCTTCACTGGGAGTTGGAGGCTGATTCAGTGGCAGCTAACAACAACATATACAGAAACAAACAAACCCCAGCCTCAGGAATTGAGGCAGGTGTACAGGGATGTGGGATTGGGGCTTGCTTTGCTCCCTACAGTTATTCAGGGACTCAAGTTCTTCTGTGCCCTAGTGTTTCTCTGAGTTCTCTGCATCCATCAACTGACCTACAAGGAAAGAGAGACAGTAGAGAGGCCCCCACGTGGGAGGTTTTAAGAAGTAGGTCTGGATGCAGTAGTCCTCATTTCCATCCACAGTCCACTGGCCCCACCTAACTGCAAGGGAGTCTAGGAAGTACTCTTTTCCATCGGCCCCAACAGAAAAGGATTGGAGTTTGGTGAACATACAGAATTTCCTCTATCATACACCATAGAAGAGACCATAACGTTATTTTTATGTCATTCTTATATTCCTTATGTTAATTTTTGTGTCCCTTTAAGAAGTGTTAGAAGCTATAGCTTTTACCTGTTGGGCATGATTGAAGAAAAGAATGGAAGCCAAGGTTTTTGTTCATCTGTTCAATAAAAGTTTCACTGTATGCCAGGGAAAATGAGCTGATTATTTTCTTACTTAGCTGAGTATTTCAACAGAGTCTTTTGCAAAATTAAGAGTTTTCCAAATGAAATGAGTTGATTTAAAATTAACATAGATACAGAGATGCATTTTTTTCCCCTCAGTAAATTTTCTGCAGTCAGATTCTTGCGTCCCATAATTGAAGGCAACCATAATAACGAATTTGATTGCATGGCTTTTACTATTACTTTTGAGGTAATTGCCAGATTGGCATACACAGTAATTTGTATGTGAGAGGTGATCAGATGTGAACATTTCCATTCAGTCATCTCCCTGGAATTCAGACACATCACTGCTTCTGGCTTCAGAATTAGGGCCAGTAATTGCAGCTCTGGAATGAACTGTGCATCTGAAGTAGGCTGTTGCATGTGTGATCAGTGGTATTACCAGACTTGCTTTGAGAGGCAGAGCTGAGTAGATTCCTACCCTATTTTATATCTAAAGTAGTAGTAATAGTGGTAGTAGCAGCAGCAGTACCACAAACAAACAAAAACAAAGCCCATTGCCATCGAGTCGATTCCAACTCACAGTGATCCTATAGGACAGCGTGGAACTGCCCCATAGTTTCCAAAGCTATCATCAGTCTTTGTGGAAGCAGACTACCTCATCTTTCTCCTGTGGAGTGGCTTGTGCGTTTGACCTTTCGATTAGCAGTCAAGCACTTAACCACTGTGCTACTAGGGCTCCTTAGTAGTAGCAGTGTTGTTGTTATTTGCTGTCGAGTCAGACCCTACTCATAGCAACCCCTCCTTGGATTTCTGAGGCAATATCACTATGGAAGTAGATTGCCCAACCTTCCTTCCGAAGAGTGTCTGGTGGGTTTGAACCGCCAGCCTTCTGGTTAGCAGTAAAGTGCCTTAGGCACTATGCTACCAGAGCTCCTAGTAGTAGCTGTAGTACTTGTATAATTGTTTTGAAAATGTAGCAGGAAATGTGATGATGGAGTGGGATTGAGAGAGTCATGTCACCATCCTGCTGCTTTCAGGATGCACAAGTGTGGAGACAATATGAGGAAGACTGAATGATTAAGATGAAAATTTAAGTGTTTCTCCCTTTTGCTTTCAGTCCTAAATTTGATACTGGTTTGGTTTAATTTTCCCTTTTTCAGAAGGGGAAGTATTTTCTTCTACTCTTCAAAGAGAACAGTGGTTATTCTCAGGAGAAGTAAGAAGCTTTTGAGTTAAAGGTAAACAAACTGTAGAGCTATGATCTGCTGGTCCTTCTGGAACTGTCTTCAAGGGAGTCATCTACATACATAGCTCTGAGGGGCTGCTAGTGGTTTTTGCATACTAAAAACAAAACAAACAAACAAAACCCCAGTGCTGTAGATTCCGATTCACAGCAATCCTATAAGGTAGAGTAGAACTGCCCCAGAGATTTTCCAAGGCTGTACGTCTTTACAGGAGCAGATTGGCATATCTTTCTCCTGCTGAGCAGTTGGTGGTTTTGAACTGCCTACCTTTTGGTTAGAAGTCCAGTGCTTTAACCACTACACCACTAGGACACTTTTGTATATTCGCCCTTGGGAAATAAAAATTTGTTTTTAATTCTAAGATGTTAACTATGTAAGATACTATACATATACACAGACATGTTTCTTGATGTTAAGTAATGTTATATATTTGGTATTTATAGTTTCCTGTTTACCATTATGAATAAAGATATTTTGTCTTTAATCGCTCTATCTTAACTTCTCTATACTCCAGTCTCTAACTGATGAACATGAAGAAATGAACTTGTGTCACATTGTCCATATAATCAGGAAACACATCCTGGATTCTTTATTGTTTATGATATTTGGGTTTCACCATTATAAAAAGCATCTTTCCCCTCATAAGGAGCTCTGGTGGCATAGTACGTAAGACATTTGGACACTGACCAGGAAATGAGCAGTTCAAACCCATCAGCAGCTCCATGGAAGGAAGATGAGGCAGTCTCCTTCCATAAAGATTTATGGCCTTGGAAACCCAATGGGGGTCACTATGAGTTGGAATTGACTCAATGGCAGTGTTTTGGTGTCCCCGCCTTTAATTGGTTTATAAGCATTTGTTGGACATCCATTATGTTCACAGCATTGTAATAAGCTTAGTCTCCTGGTAGAGACTAAGACAAGACTTAAGAATTTAGGTCAATTCTACATACCTTGGGAAGAAGTATAACATCTCTTGGCCAGCAATATTTTTATACCTTGTTCCTAGTGTCACTATTGTTTTAGATATATTCTGTTTGACATCATTGAGTATCCATGGGGATGAGGGGAGAGGGAGAGAGAGAATGCTAAGAGTTATAATCTGCTTTTGTTCAAGTTCTGACTTGCAATTTATTCTGATTTCTTTTAGATTTGGCCTAGTTTATTCAAGGCTTGGGTCTGAGGGCAGTGATAATTTATATGATTGATGTACCGGGTTTTGTTTTGGACTACTGACAGAAAAGGAAAATTAACCTCAAATTCAGTTGTGGTAATTAGGCTCCAGCTTAACTCACCCACAAGTCCTGGGGGTCAGCTTCTCTTGAGGTTTGTCTGTTCACTTATATGCAGGCTCCACTAACACATTAGCACTGGGGTCAAAAAACACTTCTCTGTTGGTGATTTGTCCTTGAGAAAAAAAAAAAAAAAATGAAACCAGTGTCTGTCAAGTTGACTCTCAGGCATGGCAACCCCGTGTGTTTGGGAGTAGAACTGGGCTCTGTAGAATTTTCAATCACTAGGATCTTTTGGAAGTAGATCTCCAGGCATTTCTTCCAGATGCCTTTAGGTTGATTCAAACCTCCAACCCTTCGGTTAATAGCCAAACGCTTAACTGAGCCACCAAGGAACTCCTTGAGAAAGAATAGCCTTTTGTTATGATTTGTTTTCTCTTCCACTTTTCACCCACCTTTGAAGAGTTGTGAACTTAGGACATAGATTTCAACGAAGGCCATAAAGTAAAGCCTTGCTGTAGCCCCTCGACTATACATTTAGAACATACGGACTGTACATTAGAATATGGAACATTTTAAAGATTGAGTTGGGGGGAATCTTGGTGTGTACCATGATTCTTCCCTTTATTAAGAAAGGAAGTTATTTTTAAATTGTATTGTAGGAACTAAATATCCAGCCACATTACAGTAGTAAGATGATTTATTTGTATATATGAATTGCTTATGGAGTTTTGTGGTTATTTCTTTGTCTAGCTCTTCTTTTTTCTAATAGCCTGGTTTCTATAGACCTAGAAGATGTGTGATTGGGTGACAGTTTCAATCTGTTAACATCTCATGGTATCAGATAGGACAGAAGATGAAGATGAAATATTGTTTTAATATTCCCTTTCCTTGGTTGTCAGAAGCTTTAGGGATTCACAAATAGCTTGCGGTTTATAAATATTAAATAAGGGATTCATTATGGGAAAGATGACTAGCCAAACCCAGAGCCCAAGTGATTTAGTCTATCACGATGCCTTTTGTGATGAGAAATTCAGGGCTGAAAAATAGTTTCTATTCCCTTTAGATGTTAAGAACATATGGAAAATAATCTGTTATTATAATAAGTACTCAGGAACCTGTGTTAAGACAATTGCCATTGAATTGATTCCGATTCATGGTGACCCTGTGTGTCAGAGTTGAACTCTGCTCCATCGGTTTTCAGTGGCTGATCTTTTTTTCAGAAATAGATCGGCAGACCTTTCTTCCGAGACACCTGTAGGTGAACTCAAACCTCCACCCTTGCAGTTAGTAACTGAGCTTGTTAACCATTGGTGTCACCCAGGGACTCCTAACCTTGAACCAAGACTCTAGCATTTTTATAGGGTAGAAGACAATATAGTGAGGGATCAGACTTGGACCACCTCATTCTTTGAGTTTGTAGAGACAGGAAAACTAAACACAGGGAAAATATTTAAGCACTGAGTAAAATAATTGTCATAAAACCCACATACTTTATATTTTTAGGACAAAAACCAAAACCAAACTCACTGTCATCAAGTTGATCCTGACTCATAGCGACTCTCTTTGGGTTTCTGAGACAGTAAATCCTTACAGAAGTAGATTGCCTAGTCAGTCTTCCTTCCACAGAGTGGCTGGTGGATTTGAACTGCCAGCCTTCTGGTTAGCAATAGGAGACATATGGAAACACCCTTACACCTTTCAACCAGAACTCACTTAGTTATATCTTTGTGAAAACCATGGTTCCTGGTTTAGTAAATTTGATTATATATTTATTCCTTATAATCCTTACTTCTTTAAGGAGTTCTGCTACCATAGTGCCTAAGACACTTGACTGCTAACCAGAAGGCTGGCTGTTCAAACCCACCAGCCACTCCTTGGAAGGAAGGTTGGGCAATCTACTTCCGTAGTGATATTGCCTCAGAAACCCAAGGAGGGGTCGCTATGAATCGGGTCCAACTTGACGGCACATAACAACAACAATAACAGCACAATCCTTACTTCTTTATATGGACAGAACATTTCAACACACATCTCACCTGAGATAAGACTATTGAGAGAAGGAGACAGCAAAATCACTAACTGAAACAGCATTGAGGTCCAGGATCTTTTATTGAATGGACAGTGAACTGTGCACATCTCAGTGCCCATGGTCATATAATGTAGTCCAACATAATGACATATTTTTATGATGACCTTAGGACACCAAGAAGGTATTAAATTATGCTCAGCCTACTAGAGAAAAGTATTGTATTTAAGAACATGACTTTAAAAATTACTGTTTTTTAAAGTCTTTAATGTTCTAGGCTGAAAGCTTTAATTAACTGGAAAATACATGTATGTGAATCCTTTATCATCATCTGGCAGAGAAGGAGCATTGGTGTATTTTTTTAAATGAAGTTTAATGTGTATCCATTGCCTGTTTAAGGAGCTCTGGTGGTGTAGTAGGTCAGCCGTTTGGCTGCTAACCAGAAGGTCGGTGGTTCAAACCTATCAGCTGCTCTGTGGAAGGAGGATGAGGCAATCTACTTTTGTAAAGATTTACAGTGAAGGTCACTGTGAGTTGGAATCTACTAGATGGCAGTGGGTTTGGTTTGTTTTTTTTTCCATTGTCCATTTAAATACGTTTCATCTACTCTAAATAATTAGTACCTCACTGTTACTCTGTGAAGTTCCTGGGTGATGCAAATGGTTTGTGCTCAGCTGCTACTAAAGATTGGCAGTTTGAATCCACCCAGTGGCACCATGAAAGAAAGACCTGGCAGTCTGTTTCCATAAAGATTTGTTGTTGTTGTTGTTAAGTGCCGTTGAGTCGTTTCCAACTCATAGCGACCCCATGCACAGCAGAACGAAACACTGCCCAATCCCGCGCCAGCCCCACAATCCCTGCTATACTTGAGCCCATCATCGCAGCTACTGTGTCAATCCATCTCGTTGAAGGCCTCCCCCTAGAGGCAAGAAAACCCTATGGAGCAGTTCTGCTCTGTAACACTAGGGTTTGGCATGAATTGGAATGGACGGCAACAGGTTTGTTTTTGGTTACTTTATGATTACTTTGTTTGCCTCTTCAGTTTTCTTTCTTTTCCGACTTAACAAATGTCATTCCAAGACAGAGGAAGAACAGAAAGGAAGGAGCAAACCATAACTCCCCTCCTTGGAATAAGTGTTTGCCTAGGAATTTTTAAATACATCTAATATATATCGGCCAGTCTGTTGTTGTTATGTGCTGTCGAGTCAGACCCGACTCATAGCGACCCCTCCTTGGGTTTCTGAGGCAGTATCACTATGGAAGTAGATTGCCCAACCTTCCTTCTGAGGAGTGGCTGGTGGGTTTGAACCGCCAGCCTTCTGGTTAGCAGTCAAGTGCCTTAGGCACTACACTACCAGAGCTCCCTTGGCCAGTCTGAGGAATGCAATTCCAGTTACCTGAAAAGTCCGATCTCTTTCAGTGCCTGCCTTGTCAACCCCATCGCAGGGGAACCCAGTTACCTGTCTGTTCATGTACTGATTGCCTGGGAAAAGTCTCCTATTCAAAGCCAATTCTCAGGGAGTCCTTGTAGTTGTGTCTTAGTTCTCAGTCCCCACAGGGGCTCTTCAACACTTCTCACCCGCCTTCTCTGAATTGTCCCTCCCGTATCTGCCAGATACATACTGCTTCATGCTTGCTTTCTCCCAGTTCAACTTTCTTGCGTTCTTATTCTTCCTCTTTCTCTAGTCTCAGCTCTGCACAGGGGTCCTCTCTCCTACTCCTCAGTAATGCTGATCCATCACACATCTCTCTCTTTGTTTCTTCCTCTCTCCTGTCTCCACCCTTCTGCTCTTCAGCCCTCTCTGTAGTCCTTCCATCCTATAACCTGAGCCCTTTGTCACCTCCACCACTTTCTCACGTGATCTTTCCCTTCCTTCTGCTTGTGGCCTCTGCTCTCCTTCTCCTTTTTATCTTTTGTGATTGTCTTTTGTCCTCACAACTTTTATCTATGCCTTCACTCCAAAGTCATTGATGACTTTGGAATCTCCCAATCCTTCAACTGCTTTAGGGCTCACTCTCCTTGCCAACTCACATAATTTGGCACTTCTGACCACCTTTTCCATATCTCTGTATCTTAATTTTTATCAGGCACCTACATGCCACACAAGTGCCTCAAAATTTTAACAAACCAATCAAATAACACGCATAAAGCTGAGAGATGTACAAAGTTAGTCTCCACGTACATTAGTTTACTTAATCCTCATCATAATTTAAGGAAGATAGTTTTTTATTAGCCACCTTCTTCAAATGAGGAAGCATAGAAGGCTACATGACTTGCTCAAAATGACACATGGAGAAAACAAGAGGCCTGAGTTCATGAATTTAGATCCCTTTGCTTTCTCACTGCTCTGGGTTGCCAGGGAGTGTAGTCCAGTGAGGAAATCACCATTATCCTTTCACTCTCCCCACAAACAGTAATAAACCAAAACCAAACTCACTGCCATCAAGTCGATTCTGACTCATAACGACCCCCATTGGGTTTCCGAGATGGTAAGTCTTCACAGAAGTAGATTACTCAGTCTTCCTTCTGACAAAGAGTAATAGAAAAAAAATGAAAACAACATGCAAACCAACAGTAGCCCACATTGTTCCCCCTCTCAGTAGTGCTGCTGTGGGAACTTCTTGGCAACAGGGACCCAGCGTTACTCATCTTTGAGACCCTTGCAGTGCACTATCTAATACATTGAAAGGAATTCATAAATGTCTGTTGGTGTGAGTTGAATTGATGAGAGTACAATTCTTCTCTCATGCCTCAGACTCAAAACCTTATTGTCGTCTTTGACTGCTTTTTCTTTGTCCTGCCAGTAAGTTAAATACATAACCTGTTGATACTAAGTCAATTTTGACTCATGGCAACCCTGTTTGTTTCAGAGTAGAACTGAACTCCATATAATTTTCAGTGGTTGTAGTCTTAGGAAAGTAGAGCGCTTAAATATTTTTATTTCCTCAAAGCTTCAGGTATTCTCATGCTACTTTCCCTTTCTGCTTAAGACATATGAACTGAGGTTCTCATTTCCTCATCTCCTCTGTGTGCTGTCCCTGTGGCTTCCTATCTGGTCCTTAGGCTCCTAGCCTCTGCCACCGCTAAAGCCAGGTCTAATCAGCCTCCCTGAAAGAGAGAACTTCCTGTGCTCCTAACACTCCTCCTAGATGCTGAAGTTTTCTTAGAACATGTGGGAATTTAGAGAGTTTCTGGTTTAACTCCCTGACAAGAAGAAAAAAGCCAACATGGTCACAGGGGACTTGTGCAAGGTGGCCTCTACTGGTGCGAGTATAACACCCACATCATTTCCTGTGCCTAGTCAGGGTCTCTTGCCTCTGTGTCATTCTTTGTTTCTTCATTTCTTCCATCTGACATCTTCAGGAACTCTGCAGAGCCTGCCAGTGAGGTCCAGGATTCTTTGTCTAGCACTGATGCATTCTCCATGACCTACTTCCAGCCTGCTCTTCAAATTATCTCTCACTAATCACTCAATCCATGTTCCAGCCAAAATGTGCTGTTTACCATTCTTTCAACATGCCTGCTGCCTTCTTGCTTCCTTGCCTTTTTTTATGTAATCCTCTTTACACAGAATCCTTTCATCACCTTTCCTCTTATGGCATCCTCCCCACAATTTTCTCTGATTCTTTCCTAGCTGAAAAGAAACTTTTCACCTCTGAATGAATACTTACAACATTTTGTTTCTTGACTCCACCATTTACGTTTCTTGACTCTTCCATTTACTTGGTCTGCCTGGCATCATACTGAATTTTATGTGTATCTTATTTCCCTACTAATTCTAAGCATCTTTCACAAGCAGTTAATGCACTTGGCTGCCAAGTAAAAGGTTGGAGGTTTGAGTCCACCCAGAGACACCTCAGAAGAAAGGTCTGATGATTCTACTTCTGAAAAATCATCCATTGAAACCCCTGGAAAGGACAGGTCTACTGTGAGATACATGAGATCATCATGAGTTGGAATGGACTCAGTAGCAACTGGTTTTAGGACAAGGAAGGGCTGTTTCTTGTTTACCCTGTGTCCCTTACCGTCTAGCAGTGTGCATTGGCCTGGCATGGGATCTGTAGCAGTTAAGTGACTGGATGGTTGAAACTGTGACAGTAGGGCAGTGTTGGGAGGAAGATCTAACTAGTCTGTCAGGAACCCTGGACTTCAGTTCAGCCCCTACAGGACTTTGGGTTTGCCCTCAATTGAGTTGAAATTAGCTTCATAATTTTTTAAGGTTGGAGAGATGGTTCCTGGTCCATGGAAGCTGCTTAGTGCTTTGGTAATGAAATTGTTCCGGCAAGTGGTGGAAACCAGTCTATTTCTGTCATAATCACACCTTCTGACTCTATGCATCCTTGGGAAAAATGAATGTTTACATTCTGGAAAATGATGTTATATTTCACAAATACTGCAGGTATGTTAGGTGAATAGCCATCTTCAGAGCTGCTAACCTCTAATCGTTTATGTAAATGTTCATCAATTTGTCTAATTACAGTACCTAAATTTACATAGGAATAATATGCCTAACCAAAGGGAAGAGAGCTCTGGTAGCTTAGTGCCTAAGGCACTTGACTGCTAACCAGAAGGCTGGAGGTTCAAACCCATCAGCCGCTCCTCGGAAGGAAGATGGGGCAATCTACTTCTGTAGTGATACTGCCTTGGAAACCCAAGGAGGCGTCGCTATGAGTTGTGTCGACTCGACGGCACATAACAACAACAACAACAACAACCACCAAAGGGAAAACTCACTGATGTGTGTGTGTGTGTGTGTGTGTATACATATCTGTCTGTTCTTTGGGTGTTAAGTGAGGTAACTGTTGATCAGAATATGTATGAGGTTGCAGACTTACTGAATTGTGTAAGATGGGTTGTATTGTTTGGATTTATTTTTGCATTTGGAAAATGTGAACTAACATAAACTTGATTTTTTTCTAGCAGAGTTTTTTTCTGACCTTCCCTTCCATCTCCCTTCCTTATTTTTATGCAGCAATGAACTTGCTGGAGGTGAGAGTTTGCATTGTTCTTATCTGTGTAATGAGGGAAGATGAAAGGACCTAATTTGCCTTCCCAAAATTTATTGGCCCTAGACACTTTGATCCCAGCAACTTACATTATGTCTGTATGTAACTAATAATTGAACATTTTCATTCATTTTCTTCAGCTATCTTAAGAACCGAATTATCCACAGAAGTTGTACAGTTCAGTTACTAAGCAAACCAATTATCTATCATTTGCTATCTAGGCTCAAACATAGTATGTAAGTTGAATTGTGTCATTTTTCAGTCAGATCCTGGAAAGGCCTCTTTTTCAGAGCATTATTTATTTAGGCCCTAGTCTCTAGGCTACCACTGTCCAGTAGAAATAAAATGTGAGCATAATATGTTGCATAAGATTTCCTAATAGTTATATATTAAAAAATAAAAAGAAATACGTGGGATTAATTTTAATAATATGTTTATTTCATGTAACTCAATACATAAAGTGTATTACCATTTCAGTGTGTAACTAATATTTTTATAATTATTAATGAGATGTTTTCATTTTATTTTTTTGCTCCGTTTTACAACTAAGTCTTTGGAATCTGGTATATATTTCACACATCTGAATTCAGACTAGCCATATTTCAGGTATGTCATAGTCACATATGACTGGTGATTGTTGTAATGGACAGGACAGATGTAGACTGATTGTGATGAGATTGTCTGAGAATGAAAAAGGTGAAGGAACAATTACATCATTATTCTCATACAAGGATTAGTGAATGTTTTCTCCAGTCGACCAGATAGTAAATATTTAGGCTTTGTAGGCCATCTAAGGAGCTTTGGTAGCGTAGTGCCTAAGGTACTTGACTGCTAACCAGAAGGCTGGCGGTTCAAACCCACCAGCCACTCCTTGGAAGGAAAATGGGGCAATCTACTTCTGTAGTGATACTGCCTCGAAAACCCAAGGAGGGGTCGCTATGAGTCGGGTCCACGGCACATAACAACAACAACAACAAGGCCATGTGGTCTGTGTTTCACCTATTTAGCTCTGGCATTGCAGCACAAAAGTAGCCATGCACAGTATATTAAAGAAATGGATAGAGCAGTGTTCCAATAAAACTTTATGTACAAAAACAGTTCTTGTTGTTAGGTGCTGTTAGGCCAGTTCCAAATTGTAGAGACCCTGTGGAAAACACTGCCCAGCCTGCGCCATCTTTAGAAGTGTTGCTTTGTTGGAGCTTACTTGTAGTAACCACTGTGCCAATCCATCTTATTAAGGGTCTTCCTTTTTTTCACTGACCCTCAACTTTACCAAGCATGATGCCCTTCTCCAGGGACTGGTCCCTCCTGATAACATGTCCAAAGTACATGAGACAAGGTCTAGATATCCTTACTTCCAAGGAGCATTCTGGCTGTACTTCTTCTAAGACAGATTTCTTCATTCTTCTGGCAGTCCACAGTGTATTCAGTATTCTTTGCTAACGCTATAATTTAAAGGCATCGATTCTTCTTTGGTCTTCTTTATTAATTGTCCAGCTTTCACTTGCATATGAGGCAGTTGAAAATACCATGGCTTAGGTCAGGCACACCTTGGTCTTCAGAGTGACATCTTTACTCTTTAACACTTTAAAGAGGATCCTTTGCATTCCAATATGTCATTTGATTTCTTGACTGCTGTTTGTTTTAGAAAGTTAAAATGTTTTTAAACCACTGTTGTTCACAATTTTTTCCCCTCTTTTTGTTTTTTTCCTCACTGTTCATCTCTTCTGGCTGGAATACTATTTCTGAATGGTTTCGTCTACTCGTGATATTCTGTGTTACAACAGGTAAGACATTTTCTTTCATTTTGAATTACGATTAAAAGTTAATATGCAAGATCTTGCTTTTAATTTAAATTTTCAAGTAAATAGCATGCAATAGGATTTCTGTATTTGTTTTAACTTAAATTGTTTTCATTTGGGAGTAAATAGTCATCAGTAGAGAATATAAGGTGATCTAGATTTCCATCGACTATCAAGAATAGCCTCTTGATATAGCATTGTTTACACTTTAGATGCAATTTTAGAAATAGACAGATGCAGGATTATACTGTCTTACTTTCTTCGTTCTGAAATAGGGTATAAGACAATCATAAACCCAGACGTGCCTTTGTTATGTGTGTTAATGTGATTATGTCAAAAAAGAAAACAGACACAAAGCTCTCAGGTCAGGAAGCCTGGGAGAAGGTGTTTCTTTGTGCTGTGGCATTGGGGAGGAGGGTGCTGGTGTGTTTGGTGAGGCAGGGCCTGTATAGTGAAATGACCATTAGGTAGTGTGATGGAGAAAACTTTCCTTAGATTTGTTATGATTACTTTATATGAACCATTTGTATATATCATCAAGATATAACAGGAAAATGTAAGGAAAGAAGGGATAAGCATCTTTAAATCTCTTCTTGTCATGCCATTTTATTATGTTTCTGAAAATAAACTATTTTCAGCTTTGTTTTTCCCCCATTTAAATGACAGTAACAAGTGTTCTCTGCACCTCTCTAGAGTGAGTCTGTCTGTTCCAGTGCAGCCTGAGTGTGGCTCAGTGATCAGGTTGTCTGGAAACTGACCTTCCTACTCTCTCCAAGCATTTTATTCCCCTCCATCCTTTCTTGCTTTAATAAGAAGAGAAAGCCCTCTGAGAACAGCTCTTTCACCTTCCCTCTCCTCTCCATTGCCATTTAATCGACTTCCTTCTTCATTCTAATTTCAGGAAATAAAAAAAAAATATTTTTCAGAAACTCAACTTGGTGCATGTCACTTGTTTTTACCTCTTCAAACTTCCCCTGGAACCTTGCTTAACCAGTTACACCTCTCCATCTTTTTTTTCCCATGAATCTTTCAATTCAGCCTACAAATGGCAAAAGTTTTACCCCAGCCTGACATAAACAGAGAAAAAACGTGACTTTATTTTGCTCCTCTCTTCTTCTTTTCTTTATCAGCTGTCTCTAAAGAGTACTGTACACTCATCACCTCCATTTTCTGTCACTACCAACTCCCGGCTAGCCGCAGCCTTTCTCCTGAAATCCTTGAACACCTCCCTAGTCCTTGGCTTCCATGGCCCTTTCTCAGGCACTGTTGGCCTTGCCCTTCTGCAGCACCTACTACCCCTCTTTGTTCTTTGGCTTTCCCAACCCTGTCTTTCTGTGTTTGGTCTTCTCCCTTTCTGACCACACTTCCTTTTCCTCTTCTTGGACTCTTTTGCCTGCCGTCATTCTCTGGATGGTGTTTTTGAAAGCTCTGTGCTTGACCTTCCCTGGTCTCCCTTGGAAAGCCTGTCTTATGATTTCAGGGCTTCCATCTGTATGGACACCCAAGTCTTTCTTTAGCCCTGAGCTTTCATCTGTGTGCCAGTTGACATTTCCAGTGCTGAATGTCATATTTCACATCTAATATTCCCCAAAGAGTATCCATTTTCTTCCCTCCTCTCTCTAAGGCTATCATCATTCTTTTAGTCTAGAAATCTTTTAGCCACTTTCCTGTTCCTTCTCCTGTCACATCTAATCACTTACAAAGGCTTCAGGTTCCGCTTCTGCCCTAACCAGGCTTACTGTATTATTTTCCTAGGGCTGCCATAACTAAGTACCACAAACTGGGTGGCTTAAAACAAAAGAAACTCATTCTCTCAGTTCTGGAGGCTAGAAATCCAAAATGAAGGTGAGGGCCATGTCTGTGTGTGTGTGTGTGTGTGTGTATATATATATATATATATATATATATATATATATTTTTTTTTTTTTTTTTTTCCTGAAAGCTTTAGGAGAAGATCTTTCCCAATCTCTTTTTATCTCATTGTGGTTTTAGGAATCCTGGGGGTTCCTTGGCTTGTAGGTGCAATACTCCAATCTCTGCCTTCATCTTCATATGGCTGACTTCCGTCTGTGTCTGTCTCTATGTCTCTTCTATTTATGAGGATGTGACCATATTGGATTAAGGAGCTCCGGTAGCCTAGTGTGTAAGGCATTTGGCTGATAATCAGAAGGTCAGCAGTTTAAACCCACCAGCCCCTCCATGGAAGGAAGATGGGGCAAACTACTTCTGTAAAGATGTACAGCCTTGGGAAGCCAGCGGGAGCTGCTAAGAGATGGAATCAACTTGGTGGCAGTGAGCTTGGTTTGCTTTGATCATATTGGATTAAGGCCCCCACTAATCCAGGCTGACCTCTTGTTTAAAAAATAATAAAACAACAACCTGTTGCTGTTGAGTCACCTCTGACTCATGGCATTCCTGTATGTGTGAGCATAGAACTGTGCTCCATAGGGGTTTCAATGGCTGTAAATCTTAGGGAAGTAGATCACTAAGCTTTTCTTTCACAGTGTTGTTGGGTGCATTTGAACCAATCACGACCATTCTTTCATTTAATAGTTGAGTGCAAATGGTTTGTGCCAATTAGGGACCCATCACCTCATCCCAACTTAACTATTTCTATATACAAATACAGTATTTCCAAGTGAGGTCACATTCTCAGGTCACAGGGGATGGACATGAACATATCTTTCAGGTGGACATAAATCAATGCCTACCATACACTTTTTGTGGGATCCTTACCATTACTCCTGCAGTTTTCTCTTTTTTACCTGCTGTTACCAGATTAATCCTCAAAGAACATAAATCTTCACAGTCTTCCTGTTGTTTGTTGATAACATACTTAAAACACTTTGAACAGTGCCTGACACGTTGTAAGTGCTCAGTAGATGTTAGTAATCTTCCTCCTCTGCCTCCTTATTTTCATCTGTATTCTCAAATTCTTACTTTGACATTTGCAGCCTCCCATGAACTGGTCCACCTTACTTCTCTACTTTATTCTTTTATGTATTTTCTGCTTTCCTCTCTCTTGCCCTTCCTGCTTCCCTCCCTTCCACTATCATGTACTGATTATGTTCTTAGTTGTACCAAGGAAAGAAGCTAAAACAATGAATTAGACATGAGATGCTATACAATGAATAAGACATGGTCCCTGCCCTCAGGGAGCTCTCATTCTAGCAGAGAACACAGCTGCTTGAACAGGAAAGTGGAACACATTATGATGGGGTGCACAAGATACCTTGTGACCCACTAATTCCTGTTTTCCTGGAATTGTAGCTTAAGGCCAAAGCTGAGGACAGAGGCACTGAGAGCTCCACATTCTAAAGCCAACTACCAGCAATTATGCCAGATCTCTTCTGCCAGAGCTCCCAAGAGACAAGAGAACTATCCAGCTGTATCCTTCCGAGAGAAGGGATATAGAATTATTGGTGTCTTTGGCTGTGGAGAAGGCAGGGTTCCTGGTGCTGCCCTCTCTCTTCCAAGCCAAACACAGAGTAAGGAGGCTCTGGGAGAATCCGTCTTCTGCTTGCAAAACGGGAGAATAGCCCCTGGATGCATGCTAAGCTTCTGAACACATAGGCCCTCTGGGGAGGGCCACTCACGGAGTGATTTGGAACAGAACAGAAGACACTGGAGAGTTCTGGGGGAGCATGACCTGTGCTCCCTGCAGGTGGGAGCCTACCTGAACAGAGAGACCATTGCTGCTCTTTTCTGGTGTCTTTTGGTGCAGGAAGCTTGCTGGAGATCCCTACACCAACAGGTGAGAAGAGACTGCATTGTAAAGTGTCTGGAAGAAGGTGGACCGTAGAGTCCCCCCCTCAGTTCCCTATAGTCTTTGGAGGGTGCACAGTTGGCCTCTGGGGCCCCCCTCCCTGGATCTTATAAAGGAGGATGGAGTAGATGACAGCAAGTGCAGTAGGTATGCTGCCAAGTGAAGGGATACCTATCCTGGAGAGAGGGTGGGAGTCAAGGGAGGGGTGTGGTTTTACAGAGATGTTGTGTGCTATCAAGTTGACTCTGATTCATTGCAACCCTACAGGGCAGAGTAGAACTGCCCCATAGGGTTTCCTAGGCTGAAATCTCTGCAGGAGCAGGTTACCAGATCTTTTCTCACACAGAGTGGCTTGTGAGTTCAGATTATTAATCTTTCTTTCCACAGCAGCTGAGTGCTTAACCATTGCGCAATCAGGGCTCCTCTTATAGGAGATAAGGCATAAAAAGCTGACTCTGGTCAGTACAATCTGTTCAGCTAAAGAAACAAGGCTATGCTGGGGAAACTAGAGATCTACCAACTCTGGCCAGTTTTCTCCCTCAAATCAGAATCCCAGGCAAGGAGAACATTTTCAGGTTCTTTCCTTTCTGCCTGCTTTTTCCACACTCTTCCGTATCAGACCATTGTCTTCATAACTTTGGATGAAAACTTCTCTACGACATGGCCAAACACACTAGGATGGACATACTTTTATTTAACTTTTGAGAGGAGATAAGAGATTAATTTGTTTCTATTTATTTATTTCACTAGGCTGTACTTTTCTTTGCCAGTTCTTAATGCCCACGCATGCACGCACACACACACACATGAACATACATTTACAAACATACAAAAAGGCTGTAAAACATGATTTGTAGAACCTGGTAATGAAATGCCCATCTGTGAACTTTTTCCCACTTTCATTTGTAGGGAGTGGCCAGATGGCAAATTTTTAAGTTAAAATGTCCCCAGCTTTTTTTTTTTTTTTTTTAAATAAAAACTTATTTTATTATTTTAGTTGTTGTCAAATACACACTGCAAAATAGTGTATTGCACAGATGATGATGAGTTTTGATATGTTTCAAAAGACTTACTCTATTCTGTCACTAAGTTGTACACTTGTAAAGAGTAAAATTAGCAAAAAATTGTACGAAAATGTCCCTAGTGTTAGTGTAATCCTTAAATACGTATGCAAAAAAGACAATGTTTTCATGACAGGCGGATCACACCTTATTTATGCTGTCAATAAGTATTTCCCTAGGGAAGTGTTACTGGGAAGGAAGTGCTTTCCCGCTCGCATAATGAAAACCCACACTGGCTGGTTCCTTCTGCTGCAATGGCTTTCTTTTTTTTTTTTTTTTTTTTAATTAGGATTTGGGTGAAGATTTACAGAGTAAATTCACTTTTC
>NW_006921623.1:10740432-10771118 GCF_000298275.1 Orycteropus afer afer | reverse complement strand
TTGAGAACGGTATTGATTTTCTTATTTCTTTTTCAGCAATCTCTTTGCTGGTGTAGAGGAATCCAACTGATTTTTGGATGTTGATCTTATATCCTGTGACGTTGCTAAATCCCTCAATTAGTTCCAGTAGTTTTTTGATTGAATCTCTTGGGTTTTCTAGGTATAGGATCATATCATCAGCAAATTGCAATGGCTTTCTTGGGCAGAGAGTGAAGGTGCCCATCTTCTGGGACTGGATGGTGACTGTAGAATCATTGTGGGGCCATTAGACCCTCTCACAGGGACATTGCAATGGGTCACAACAAGCTTCAGCAACTCAGCTCACAGGTGAGAGAGCACCTGCTGGGGAAGTCATAGTGGTGGAGGGAGAAGGTGCACTCAGACACATCAGTGCCCTGGGAGACGCAATTCCCTGCCTGCTTTCCTCTTGAAAGCAGCCCTCTGGGAGCTGCCTTCACCACAGGCTCATGCTCATTGTGAGTACAAAATGTAAGGCAATAGAACACACTGGAGCATTAATCTGAGGTTCTGAAATACCATCATACATTATTCATACCTCTTGATACAAAAAAAAATATATTGCAAATGAATTTAAATGAGAGAGATAAAATATTTCTCCTTTTCCTCTGATGACAGATTCAGACTGGATAAATTCCTTTATTTTATTTCATCCGTCTGCTAAAATAGGCTAACATGTTACAGATGTATGTTTTTTCTCTTTGAGGTGAGTGAAGTGGCTCGACTCAAGGAAATTTTTCTTTGAATAGAAGATTTTTTTTTTTTTAAATTGTCTTTTAACTGTGTTACGTTATCTGCCTATCAGTTTAGGAAGTGTTAGAAGTCCTGTCATTTCAAGCTCTAAGGTAAGATGAATAGAGCTACAAAGCTATAGGTGAATTATGGGGGAAAGAAAAAATGAATTGTGATATGTTTCAAAAGACAGTCTATTCTTCTAATGGTGTTTGGGGAAAATGTTGTGGGAGAGACAGCACAGTTTAACTTTTATTTATAGATGAGTGCTCGTTAATTTGTTAATTTGATTGCTATTAATGAACCAGATATAAAATGATCTAAAGGATACAGACTAATAACAACATTATTGAGTGTTAAGTAGGTACCAGGTTGCAGCACATGACATATCTGATTTACTTAATCCCATTCTGGGAGGTAGGTATCAATATCATCCCATTTCAAAAAGAAGGACATAGAAGAGCATAAAAATTACTCAAACTCACTGCCGTCGAGTTGACCCCTCCTTGGGTTTCTGAGGCGGTATCACTATGGAAATAGATTTCCCAATCTTCCTTCCGAGGAGTGGCTGGAGGGTTTGAACCGCCAGCCTTCTGGTTAGCAGTCACATACCTTAGGGACGACGCCACCAGAGCTCCTATAGAGGTTAGGTACTTTGCTTAAAGTCACAAATCTAGTAAAAAAGGGGGAGTCTTTGAATGGCGCAAATGGTTAATGTACTCAACTAGTAACTGGCAGGTTGGAGGTTTGAGCCCAACCACAGGTACCTTCGAAGAAATGCTGGGTGATCTACCCCCTAAAACATCAGCCATTGAAAATCCTGTGGAGCATAGCTCTACTCTGACACCCATGGAGTCATCATGACTTGGAGACTGCTCAAAGCAACTGGATTTTAATAAGAGAAGGAGCCAGG
Organism: Orycteropus afer afer; assembly: GCF_000298275.1. Lineage (NCBI taxonomy): Eukaryota > Metazoa > Chordata > Mammalia > Tubulidentata > Orycteropodidae > Orycteropus > Orycteropus afer. The sequence goes on along the minus strand of NW_006921623.1, from coordinate 10,769,455 downwards.
CTTTGAGCATGGGCAGGCAAATACCGGATCCTGCACTGTTAACTGTCATACTGTATGGGCACTGCCTCCTCTGGTAACACCAAAATACCATTGGCTTGAGGCACCCAGAACCTGTAACTTTTGATTAATGCTTATACACAACTGTAGGAGCTCTGGTAGCATAGTGCCTATGGCACTTGACTGCTAACCAGAAGGCTGGAGGTTCAAACCCACCATCTGCTCCTTGGAAGGAAGATGGGACAATCTATTTCTGTAGTGATACTGCCTCAGAAACCCAAGTAGGGGTCACTATGAGTTAGGTCCAACTCGACGGCACATAACAACAACAACATGCACAACTGTCAGTTGCCTTAAATTATAGAGATTAACAATTGCTTGACACTTTTAAACAGGAGGACCAAAGATACATGGCTACAAAGATATCTGTTCACAGTCTTAAATGTTTTGTGGTAGTAGTATAACAGATGATACTGATGTAGCTATAGATAGGAGTCCTTGTTGTTGTTGTTATGTGCCATCGAGTTGGCCCCGACTCATAGCGACCCCTCCTTGGGTTTCTGAGGCAGTATCACTACAGAAGTAGATTGCCCAACCTTCCTTCCGAGGAGTGGCTGGTGGGTGTGGACCGCCAGCCTTCTGGTTAGCAGTCAAGTGCCTTAGACGCTATGCTACCAGAGCTCCTAGGTGGTGTAAATGGTTAAGTGCTCGACTACTAACTACAAGGTTAGTGGTTCAAACCCACCCAGAGGTGCCTCAGAAGACTGGGCTGGCAATCTGCCTCTGAAAGGTGGCAGTCTTGAAAACCCTGTGGAACAATTCTTCTCTGCACACATGGGGTGTCCATGAGTCAGAATCTACTTCATGGCTACTAACAACAACATCAGCATTGTTGGAGTCCCCGGGGGGTACAAAGATTTAACACCCTCAGCTGCAAACTGAAAGGTTGGACTTGTGAGTCCACCCAGAGTCGCCTTGAAAGGAAGGTTTGATGACCTACTTCCGAGAAAAGCAGCCATTGGAAACCCTATGGAGCAGTTCTGCTTTGCACACATGGGGTCTCCTTGAGTCGGAATCAACTCTACAACTACTAACAACAATAGCGTTGTTAACAGAAGCTTGGTGTCGCATATATAGTGACTCCCCTTTTCCCCTCCCTGCCACCTCTGGTAACTACAGATTAACTCTGGTATCTATGTGTTTCCCTACTCTCGATAGTTCATAAAAGAATCATACATACTTGTCTTTTTGTGACTGACTTAATTGGAGTCAGCATACTGTTCTCAGGATTCATCCATGTTGTAGCATGTATCAAGACTTTGTTTCTCTTTATGGCTAATCAATATCCTATTGTATGTATGTACCACATTTATCTGTAAATTGATGTTCAGGTTTTCTCCACCTTTTGGCTATTGTGAAGAGTGCTGCAGTGAGCATTGGTGTACAACAGATGTGCTTTTGAGTTCAAGAGCATATGATCATCAGCTCCCTGGCCTTCATCCCAAGCTGTGATTTCTCCTGGCCCAGGTTCTTATTGATCTTAAATAATTTCTTTCCTGAAAATCCTTTCCATTTATTTGAGAATGCCTTCGAAACACCTGGGTTGGGACCAGATGGTAGCCTATGTAACATGAATTCAGATACCTAGCAGAGTGCTTTTCACATGTAATGTAATGAGTGACTCATAATGCTACATTTGTACTCCCACTCTTACATACAAAGTGAGAATCCTTTTCCAAATACTCTTTGCAGGCTCCCAGGGAAGGGAACAGGACTGGAAGTGCTGAAGGTGGACTTTGCCTCAGCTTTGGTTTCCCTAGGCCTTCCTGCCACAGGTCTGGTGTTAGAAATCTGAGTGACAGAATGGAGAGTAGCAGGGGCTCAAACAAAGACCCCCCCCCCACCTTGCACCAATTTCCTTTGTCTATACTCTTCTGAACTAGGACTGAAACAATTACATCACTTCCAATAAAACTAAATAGCTGTTTATCTGACCTGTTGACAAGGAGAATCTGAGGGCCATTCAGGTAGCTTGTGCTGAAGCAGGTGCCAGAGAAAACTTGATTGAATTAGTTGTCTTAATAGGACACAAATCCACCATTCTGATGGAAAATCCATTTTATTCAGGCAGTTGGCATGAGTTGGAGACAGTCTGGAATGGATAGTTTTCTCCTTGTAGTTGGCATGGGTGCCTCAAATTCAACCAGTTCTGTTGAATTTTTTTTCATTTCTTTCCTTTACTCTTTTTTTTTTTTGCAAAGGAGAGGGTGAGCAACAGAGAAACAAAGAGAAGGAGAGAGCGACAATGATAGCGTATGTGTGTGAGAGAAAGACAGTGACAGAGACAGTTTTGTGCGACTTGATAGAACCTGTTTTCCTAGTGTCAAAGCAGTACATAGGGGAATGTTGTCCACACTTTAGTAAATAAATCAAAGTCTGAAACAAGACATTTAAGTGCTCATGGAATATAGACCAGAAAGAATCCAAAATTATCTGGTCAGGCTCTGATCAAAATTTTTTAACTCCTGTTATTTTTCTAAACAGCAACAGATAATTTATTATAGGAGGTATGAGAAATTCCACTCTTTCTCCTTAATTCCTCCAAAAGGGGTGGTTAGATGTTGGTCAAATCACCCTTCTGCTATTTCCCCTTCTAGTGCAGGATATTTTACCCTAGGGTAAAATGGCTTCTGTTGTTGTTGTTGTTGTTAGGTGCTGTTGAGGCGTCTCTGACTCATAGTGACCCTGTGTACAACAGAACGAAACACTGCCTGGTCCTGTGCCAGCCTCACAATCCTTGCCATACCTGAACCCATTGTGGCAGCCACTGTGTCAGTCCATCTTGTTGAGGGCCTTCCCCTTTTTCACTGACCCTCCACTTAACCAAGCATGAGATCCTTCTCCAGAGAATGATCCCTCTGACAACAGCAGCTATTTTCATATTGCTTTAACCTCAACCCATCGTGATAAATGTATTTTATATTCTGTTATAGTATACACAAACACACACAAATAACTGAAACAAAAATTACACAAAATCTTACTAACCCTTATTATGTGTGCTATATTTTGTTAGTCTCTTTTCTTCTTCTTTATCCTATTATTTTCTATTCCATGTCATAGAATTTCATGTCACAATCTACTGCATAACATCTTACTGTAAGGAGTCCATGGGCCTGTGTGAACCCCTTGAAGCAGTGTGCCAAATTTCTGTTTATTTGAGCTCATATGCATTTTTCCAGGGATAGTATTGATGGCATTCATCATATGTTAGTCACATATTAAGAATAGGTGTCCAAGACCCAGAAATGGCAAAGAATTACAACTCCAAAGGGTCCTTATTTCCATGGTAAGTTAGAGATTATTTCATTAATTTTATAATTTTGTTAATTTTATAATTCATTTACTCTCAGATTTAATTTAAAAATAGCAGCAATGTGACTGGCAATGAATATGTCTGACATTTGGGTCTTTTTCTATGTACAAATACATACATTTTATAAACTATACCATTTTTTTATTGTAGTACAGACTATTTTATTACTTGGTTCTGCTCACTGTGGCATCATTTCTTTATGCCATTTTATATTTTCTACTGGATGCTTTAATGTCTAGATATCCCTAACAAATACTTAATTGTATAATTATTTAACAGTTTCTATCATTGAACATAAAGAGCTCTGGTGGCAACGGTGCCTAAGGCATTTGACTGCTAACCGGAAGTTTGGTGGTTCAAACCCACCAGCTGTTCCATGGAAGGAAGATGGTGCAATCTACTTCTGTAAAGATTTAGCACCTCAGAAACACAGTGGGGGTCACCATGAGTCGGACTTGACTTGATAGCAGCAAGTTTTTTTTTTTCAGTGAACATTAATTTACTTCCAGTTTTTCACCCTATAAACATTTCAGTGAACATCCTTGCACCTATCTACACTAATACTAATTTCTTGGTACAAATTCTTAAAAATGGAATAGGTGAGTCTCTCTGTGGTACAAACAGTAAGCAAGCTAGCTGCTAACAGAAAGGTTGGAGGTTCTAGCCCACCGAGAGGCACTTTGGATGAAAGGCCAGATGATGTATTTCCAAAAAAATCAGCCATCGAAAACCTCTGGAGCACAGTTCTGCTCTAACACACATGGGGTGACCATAAGTCAGAGTCAACTCAACTGTTTTTTCAAAGATAAAAACATTTTTGAAACTCCTGATGCATATTACAAATGCCCTCCTCAAAGATAGTACTAATGTAGACTCTGCAGCTGAGTTTGAGCCTTACCGGTCTTTCAGGTGTACCTTCCTATGGCTCGATGAACCCTTGGTGCTATATATAGCATCTCAGGTGAGAGGGTCTTTTTAAGTTTCCCTTTATCAAGAAGTGTTCGAATCAGTAACATGGGGATTTCATTTGGGACCAAATCTGTGTGTGAGTAGTAAGTTGTTTACCTGACAGTAATCGAATCCAATCCTTAGCTGAATTGGATGTGCTGGTGGGACCTACCTAAGGGAATTGGCTGCAAGTCGAGTCAATAAAGCAATTTCAAAGGGAAGAAAATGCGAACTCCCTTTTTAAAGAATAAATAGACAAAGGCCTTTTCCTTTGAAACATCGTTAATTAAAATGGAGTTTGAAGAATCCTTGAGCTATAGGAAGCAGACTTGGTATTTCTCAGAAGTCATTTCTTAGGAAATGTGACTTGAATTTCCATCTTGTGCCTAATCTGAACAGAAACCTCAGAGCAATTCTCCCTCTCCCCCAGAGAAGTGGCGTTCGCATGGGATTCTGGGTAAATGAGGAAGCCAGGAGTAGATAAACTGGGAAATAAAATAGCATGTCACTAAAAGGAAATTTAATTAGCATGATTTACCTTGGTCTGATAATTGATAGAAACAGTTACTTGCCTCACAATAACCAAATGAATATTTTTCTTTTTCCTGGTCTGCTTTAAAGAAAACTTTGTGAAATCTACATTTATATATATATATAATTTGCAATGTGAATAATAATGCTAATGATTCGGATCTCCCTAGGCCTGCTCCATTATTAGTACAATGGGGTCGTACTGATAGTAATGACATTATTGGGGCTCTTGTCCCATCTGTACACCAAAACCAAAAAAACCAAACTCACCGCCATCAAGTCAGTTTTGACTCATAGCAACCCCTCCTTGGGTTTCCAAGGCAGTATCTCTGCGGAAATAGATCGTGATCTTAAACCAAAAACTAGTTGCCATTGAGTCAATTCCGACTCACAGAAGTCCCATATGTGTCACAGTAGAACTGTGCTCAGTAGGGTTTCAGTGAGTGATTTTTTGGAAGGAGATTGCCAGACCTTTCTTCAAAGTCATCTTTAGGTGGACTCAAACATCCAACCTTTCTGTTAGCAGCCCAGCACATTAACCTTTTCTCCATGTGATCGTATTCACAATAAAATTCGCCTCAGGTATTGGGGATCCCTTGGGAGTGTCTCCTGTGAGTTTTAGGACATTCCTCTTGTGTTCTTCCCTGCTGGCCCCCCTGCACCCCCTTTGAGTCTGCTGCTGATGCCCATGGCCCAAGGTGATGTCTCTGGTTCCAGAGCTGCAAACCACAGTACTTGATTGGTACTCAGCTGATGTTGATGAATTTTGTGAAAAGCATCCTCAGGGTGCCAAGTCAACTGTGTCTCTTGGAGCGTACATGATGATGAAGGCAGGTGGTTATTGGTTATTGACTTGGAAGGGGGAGTTTGTGCCTTTCTCTGGTTTGTTATCATGCTTTGCCTCAAAGATACCGGAGCAGCTTGCTTGTACTCCGTGCTACTGAAGCCCCTCATGGTTTTTCCAAGTTAGCTTTCCCTTCTCTCTTTTCCTCCCCGCAATTTCCCTCCCTTCTTCTCCCCTCTATCCCTACCCTCTGCTCCCTTATCTTGAACTAGTCTGGGAATGGATTTGTGCCACCTTTACCGTTGGACCTTCCAATCTGGAGTAAAGCTGGTAATATTTGGCTTCTCCCCTGTTAAGATAAGTTCACATCTCTCCTGCACATAGATACGCCTGAATCCAGATTCAGGCTACCAGGTCATCTACTTAATCTATGAAATAGGTAATTTACAGGTGAGAAAACTCAGGCACAGAGAAGTGAAACAATCTATTATGCATGGCTTTGAACCAGTTCATTCCACAGTTTAGTGAGATTTCTATGAGGATCACCTGGGAATCTGTAAGAATCACTTGAGGATCTTGTTAAACTGTAGATTCTGGTTCATTACATATGGGGTGGAAATGTAAATTATCATCAGGGAATTGAACCAGAAGGAACCCAAGCCGTGCTATAAAGTGGTAAGTGAAGATTGTTTTGATCCTAAATCCTTTGCCCCATGCTCTCTTTTTAATTCCTAACACTTAACTGGAGTTTAATGTCCTACAGTTTAGTGACAGGGCTAGTGGGTTTGTAGGCTTAAATAAAAGCCCCGTCTTTAGCATCTTAAGTCTTTACCTGAGGTCTTAGCCTTAATACCCATAACCTGGGCCTGCCTTTGAGGAGGGTATTTTTCTAGTTGAATCCTCAAGAGTGTTACTGAATTTCATTGAGTAAACCCTAAAAATAAATTATAGATCATGGTTAAACTTTCTGGAAGATTTTTAAGACTCTAAGTAATAACATATATATATATATATATATGTAATTAAAAAATAATTTAAAAAGTGGAGGTCTGAGAGGCTGTTTTCATTGTGGAGAGTTTAATTATATTTACAACTGTCGAGTCAATTCTGACTTCTCATGACTCTAAGTGCAACAGGATGAAACACTGCCCAGTCCTGAGCCATCTTCACAATTGTTATGCTTGAGCCCACTGTTGGCAGCTGCTGCGTCAGCCCATCTGGTTGAAGGTCTTCCTCTTTTTCACTGACTCTCAGCTTTACCAAGCGTTATGTCCATCTCTGGGCATTGGTCCCTCTTGATATGTCCAAAATATGTGAAACAAGGTCTTAAGGTCTCACCATCCTTGCTTCTAAAGAACATTTTGTCTGCACTTCTTCTAAGACAGATTGGCTCATTCTTCTTACAGTCTGTGGTATATTCAATATTCTTCTCCAATACCGTAATTCAAATATATCAATTAATCTAGGTCTTCCTTTTCCTTGTCCAGCTTTCACAGTGCATCTGAGGCTATTGAAAATACCATGGCTTTGGTCAGACACATCTTAGTCCTCAAAGTGACATTGTTGCTTTTTAACACTTTAAAGAGGTCTTTTGCAGTAGATTTGCCCAGTGCAGTGTATCATTTGGTTTCCTGACTGTTTTCTTCCATAGGTGTTGATTTTGGATCCAAGTAAAAGGAAATCTTTGACAACTTCAAACTTTTCTCTGTTTATCAAGATGTTGCTTGTTGGTCCAGTTGTGAGGATTTTTATTTTTTTATGTGGCAGTGTAAACCATACTGAAGTCTTTGATCTTCATCAGTAAATGCTTCAAGTCCTCTTCATTTTCATCAAGCAAGGCTGTGCCATCTGCATATCACAGGCTGTTAATGAGTCTTCCTTCATTCCTGATTCCACATTCTTCTGCATATAGTCTAGTTTCTCCGTTTACTTTTTCAGCATACAGATGGAATATTACTTATTACAAAACAATTATACATGTATATATATACATACACACACACACACACACACACATACATTACTAAAAAATAAAAAATAGAGGCCTGGAAGGCTATTTTCACTGTGGAGGATTTGACCTCAGCTTTTTGCAGGGCTAGGTTGTTCTGGCCCACCAAAATCAACAGCCTAAAGCTAGTTCCTATGAGGTGGAGGTTTCTTCAGATGATTGCTGGTAGCTTTATGTTCCTGATGGAATGTCAATATAACAGTTGTTTCTTCTCTTTCCATCATTTATAATGTTGTTCAAATGGCATTTGGGGCCTTCTCTATGACTATTGTGATTAACCCAGAGTCAGAGGGAGCAAGAAGAGAGCCACACAAAGGGGAAGCATAACATTTATAAAAAGGAATGAAATCCTTAAAAAGAAGAATATAGAAAAGCCTTGCAACAGTTACACCTTGAAGTGACCGCTGTGTCATTGGCCACATTCAGTGTTGATTTGTCTGCAGAGTGACAGGCCCAGTCATAACTTAATCACAGGCAGCCATGTTTATTATAGATGTGGCATAGCCTACAGGAACACATCTAAAAATTACTGATGCATTAAGCACATTCTTTATGTTTTGAAATGTTTTAATATACTTCCTTGACTTGCCTTATTTTCATAAATTTCTTTTTCTCTGAGGAAAATTTGAACATTTTTCACTTTTCAGGTTTTATGAGGTTGACATTTCCCTTAGTGTATCTTTGGCTATAAATTATTGAGATATATTAAATAAAGCCCTGCTTTGTAGGTCCCAAACACCCTGTAAAATGGATAAAAAAATAAATGATTTACGAAGATTCTAGCTGATCTGAGGAGGCAGTTTCCAAAATAATGATGCTGAAAGGAATGTGGAAGTAGAAAATGGTCAGTGTTCTAGGCTTAGTGTTTGCCCCAAACCCAGAGTTGTGCTTTACAGAAATTTTCATTAATTGTAGAATTCTCTAGTAACCTAAAACTCATTTCCATAAAGAGAAAAATTACTTAATATTGTGCAGTAAGTGCACACATAAACGTACTTTTTTTCCCCCCACTTAACATACTCTTGCTGTTTCAATGCACTTCTTGTTTTAGATGCACAGCCTTTCTGATGAGAGTTCTCAGAATTTTGTCATTGTGTGGTGGGCAGAGCTAAGGTGGCCCTTGCGATTCCTGGTTCCTGTTATCCATGCTGTTGTGTAATCAGCCCTCCTCTTGAGTGTCGGTGGGAATTGTGACTTGCTTCTAGTCAACAGAATATGGCTAAGGTAGTTGGATATCACTTGTGTGACTATGTTAAATAAAATTGTAATGTCTTTGTAAAAATGGTGGCATGAGGACATCTTCACAAGGAGAAGGAGAACCGAAATCAACAGCCCAAGGCTAGTTCTTATGAGGTGGAGGTCAGATACATCTCTTCTCTCCAACCTTTTTACCAATTCTTGACACCAACCACTTCTCCCATAGCACTCTACTTCTCTGCTTGGTTCAGTATTTCATTACATTGGGCACACAGAACTCACAGACTATCCTCACAATTAAAGGGTTTATTAGGGAAGTTGTTGTTGTTATGTGCCATCAAGTCGCCCCCGACTCATAGCAACCCCTCCTTGGGTTTCTGAGGCAGTATCACTACAGAAGTAGATTGCCTAACCTTCCTTCTGAGGAGTGGTGGTGGGTTTGAACCACCAGCCTTCTGGTTAGCGGTCAAGTGCCTTAGGCACTGCGCTATAATTCAGGACCAGAAATGACTCGGGATACAGGTATACAGGTCTCTGATTTGGATAGCCTCTTCTCAGCCATGCTTTCTGGCCCTTGGCCTCTTGGCCTCTTGGCCTGGCTTCTGCCCTTTTAGAGTAGATTACAAGTGTTACAATTGTTACAAAGCTCTTTAGTACTGCCAATAAGTGCCCAAGGGTACCCTATTCCACCAGGAAGCCTCCTGCCTCAAGGTACTTAGCTTTCTCTGTCTTTCTCTCTCTGGGTGCTTCCAGGCCTAGGTCAAATAGCCTAGCTCCGTCAAGTTCCAAGAGGCATCTTACTCCACCAGGAAGCCTCATACCTGAAAGGTCTCAGCTCTTTCTGTGGGTGAGCATACCCACTGTAGCCACTTTGCTCCATGGGCCAGGAAGCCCATTGTGCCATCTTTCACTGTCTCCTGGATCTGCTGCAACCATATCTCTGCTGCTGTTACTTGCCATCTTGCACTGTCTACCGTCTCTGGTGTTACAGTGTGCTCTCTGTGTTTCCTGGATCTATGAGGTTCTTAGCACAGGGATCCCCCGAGTCCAAAGGACATGCCCTTCAGGCTCTTCTTGATGATAGTGAGGTTCCTCCTTTCTGCCTCTGGGATGGTTCATTTTAAGCCTTGTGGGATGGCAAAACCGACAGTCCCCTTTTTAGAGTTGCATACACTTTATTTGCATGATTCCATCCCACAAAGGTTCCATGCACTTTACTTGCATTATTAACAAGCTGTCCAATCCTCTTGGTGGGCCACAAGCACCTTTACATAATCCTACCTACCATTTGGTGGGAGTTGCAAGGCCAGGGTGAGAAAGACCACATAAAAGTGATCCATCAACCATAGTCTGTCTTGTTGAGAGATTTTCTCTCTCTTGCTGGCTTTAAATAAGTAAATAAATGGGAAAGCCCATTTGGATGACAGCCCACTGAGGCTCTCAGTCCAATAGCCCAGGAAATGAATGCTGCCAACAACCAAATGAGCTTGTAACCAAAGGGCTCTTCCTCCAGTTGAGCCTCAGATGAAACTGCAGCCCTAGCCAACATCTTGATTATAGTCTTATGAGACCCTGAAGCTGAGGGCACAACCAAGCCATGCCTGGACTTTGGCTCACAAAAACTAAATGTGTGTGAAATGCCAAATGTGTGTTTTAAGCTACTGAGTTGATCATGATATTGTTACACAGCAATAGATAAGTGATGTGTTTTGGTACAGACCTGTCTCCTGAGACTTACATCCATATAATCATTTACTTATCAGTTCATTAAAAATTTCTTGTCCATCTGCTATAGTACTAAGCTTGGGGTTAGATTTGAAAGAAACAACGATGTAAAAATCACATTCTATTTAAACTACATTAATGATAAGTATTGTGAAAATACTCTTATGAAAATGTGGTTAATTATACTTTATTAACCTAAAGATAGAGCGCTCAACCAGAATCGATTTAAATCTTTTTTATATCTAAGATCCTTCCAATTCTAAGACCCATGGGACAGTGCTAATGGTAATCTGTGGCTGTGTAACAAACTTCCCCAAAGCTTAGTGCCTTAAAACAAGCTTCTTATTTTGCTCATGTGTTTGTGAGTCAGGAAGGGCTCAGCTGAACAATTGGTTCCTGAACCTCACGGCAGTAGTTTTGGTGGCCTGGGCTGGAGGACCCACCTCCAATATGGCTTCCTCACTTGCATGTTTGGTGCCTCAGTGCTCCTTGGCCTTTCTCTCTACAATCGGCAGTTCATCCTCCAGGGTACCTCCATGTGGCTTGAGCTTCTCACAGCATGGTTGTTGTTGGGTGGTCACTTGTTATATGGCAACTGATTTCCAAAAGTCAGGGAGCAGAAGCTACCAGGCCAATTAGGAGCCTTTCCTGTAACTGACAGAGTGTCACTTCTACCATATTCTGTTGAATGAGGGCCCACCTCTTTGTGGCAAGGACACATTTCACAAGAACATGTGGTATGGGAGAGATATTGGTGCTATCATCTTTGCAAAATATGATTGGTGATAGCTAGTGATTCCTTCCCATTAAATAGAATAGACTGTGGTTTTAAGACTAATGTATATAAAGCTCTTCTATGATACTTAGCACAAAAGCAAGTGGTTAATTAATGATATCTGTTATAATTATGAGGAGCTCTGGTGGTGTAGTGCCTAAGGCATTTGACTGCTAACCAGAAGGTTGGTGGTTCAAACCCACCAGCCACTCCTCAGAAGGAAGATTGGGGAATCTACTTTTGTAGTGATACTGCCTTGCAAACCCAAGGAGGGGTCACTGTGAGTCAGATCCAACTCAACGGCAGTGAGTTTTTGGTTTATAATAATTATTAAGGTGCTCTGGTGGCATAGTGGGTAAGGCATTAGGCTGCTAACCAGAACATTAGTGGTTCAAACCCATCAGCTGCTCCAGGGGAAGAAGATGAGGCAGTCTGCTTCTGTAAAGATTTACAGCCTTGAAAACCCAATGGGGGTCCCTGTGAGTCGGAATCAACTCAGTGGCAGTGGGGTTTATTATTATTGGGAGCTGTAGTGGTACAGTGATTAAAGCGCTTGGCTGCTAACTAAAAGGTTGGTAATTCTAACCCATCAGTGGCTCCATGGAAGAAATATGTGGCAGTCTGCTTCCATTGGGATTACAGCCTTGGAAACTCTGTCCTGTAGAGTCAATATAAGTTAGAATCAGCTTGATGGCAACAGGCTTGGTATTGTAATTATTAGCGAGCCCTCGTAGTGCAGTGGTTAAGCACTTAGCTCTTAACTGAAAGATTGGCAGTTCGAGCCCACAATTGGCTCCCATAAAGATTACAGCCAAGAAAATCCTATGGGATAGTACACTGTCATAAAAGGTTGCTGTAAATTAGAATTCACTTGACAGCAGTGAGGTTTTTTTTGGTATGAGTTGGAATCGACTTGATGGCACACAATAACAGCCACATTATTAGTAGAAGTCTGCTGAAGATGAAGGGCAGGCAGAAGTGGTTAACCAGGAGCTCTCTTCCATGCCAGAATTTCATAGGGAGTAGAGTATTTTACTTAGGAGACAGACTAAATGAATAAGAATCTATATATTAGATAAGATTGGATATTGGAATGGGATGCTCAAAACTGTCTGATTAAAGTAGAAAAGTTGAATATTTTTTAAAATGATTTTTGCTTGTTGTCTTGGTTCTCTAGTGCTGCTATAACAGAAGTACCACAGTGGATGGCTTTACAAACAAGAATTTATTCTCTTACTGTTTAGAAGGCAAGAGGTCCAAACTCAGAGTGCTGGCTCTAGGGGCTGGGTAGAAGCCCTTTGACCTTGGGCTTCAGCTCTGCCTCTTATTCTAGGCCCACTGAAGCTGGAGGCTTCTCGTAACTCAGGCAGCTACTGGCCACTGAGGCAGATGAACCTAAAGTCAGCAAGTAGAATAGCACAATCCTAAAATCAACAGGCACACAGCAGACCACTGGTTAAAGTCCATGAATAGTCCCAAGATCATCTAGCAACATGGTAGGTCACTGGATGAAGGCTAGGCCAAAGGCAGGATCCAAACGTGCCAAAAGCTGAAGACTTCCCAAAGTTTCTCCTTGTATACTGGAAGCACACCCCACCCCAAAGGCAACTACTTAGCTGCTCACAGCAGATTCTACCATGGAGGTAATTACAGTCTCATCATGGGAAATAACTACATCCAGCTGCCCAGCCACTCAAAACCATGGCCCAGCCAAGTTGACATACAACCTTAAGTACCACATTTGTTTTAAAATATTTGTCTCTAGGTCCAGTAGATCTTGGTTACTTCCTTTAAAAAGGCAATTCAGAAGCATTGTCAGACAAGATGGATAATATGATTGTGATGTGTATCTTTTCTGCTTGATAATGATAGCACAGAATCATGTTTTATGATACTGTGGTGGCTGATTCCAAGGGATGATTGAGAGTCAGTGTCTGTTTTTTTGGCATTATGAACTAAATTTGGATATTTACATCCATGTTTACAATATAGCCATCTTTACATCAAAGACCTAATCCAGGTCCTTAGGAAAATATGTGTACATTTCCTTTAGATACTGTATATTTTGGCAATGTGTAAAGATCAGTTTATCAAGAATTCCAGTATAGATGTTAGTTTAAAAAGATCCCATTTTGTATGAAGTCATAAAAATAGTTTAAATTATCCATAGTTCTAGAAAAGCTCTGTAATTTATGTAGGATGCAAACTATAGGAGATTCAGAAAGTTTTTCTTTGCTTCTTGTCCAATAACTGAATCTCAAATTTTATTTTTTAAAATTTCTATATTTAAATATCTGTGTTTGGAAAGACAGTGTATTTATTTATTTCCCATTTCATTTTTCCCCTATCCCCCAATATTTCCCCTTGACATGCGGTTTTAGTTGTCGTCACTGGTCACTCCGAAAGCTTTGTTAAAACTGTGGAAGAGTTCAAAGTATTGAAAGTGAAGTGAAGAGAACATAAAGTATATTACATGGTTAAGTGAGTGGCCCTCTTTCTTACCAGGAAAGCTATGTACTTGACTGGAGGGCTCCTTGCAGCTTTATGGCATAAGTAATATTTTACTTGAACAATTCCTTCCTTTACATTGCCCTCGCCCCTAGACCTGTGTTTTACCAGTAATCTCAAAAGTAGGTGAATAATGGAAATAAATATCCTGCCTCCTGAAAGAAGCCCTGACATAGGCATGCTTCCATGTGTTATCACCACTGGCAATGGGACTGGCGTTCACAGACAATGGAAACAGAATAATGGAACAGAAAAGATCTCCTTCTGCTTTGAAATTTCTGCTTCCCATTCTCTTTCTGAGCCTGCATGGGACAAATATGTGGAACCCACAGCCTGTCCCCTAGATGAGTAAAATAAACGAACCACAACAAAGATAATTTTCTGCTTCTAAACAATCAGTGCAGTTTTTCCTGAACATGATAGTGGCAGAATTGAAATTGTCTATGCTGTAATGTGATTTGATCACTAATGAAGACTTGAACCCAGGGTTCCATGTTTGATTGTACAACCCAAATGAAGATTTGGTTTTCACTGGATCGATTAATGTGCTAAAAGTAGATAGTCCATCTTTATGAATAGTTTTTGAGGTCCAAGTCTGTTGCTATAATATTATACCCAGCAGATATGCAGCTTTGTATCAGTTCTGCCATTTGCCAGGAAGGTAACTGACAATGTGAACATGCATTCATTCCTTCACTCAGCTGAGTTTTACCAAATGCCTCCAATATGTTAAGCATTAGGTGCACAGTGATACACAAAACAAACATGTTCCCTGCCCTCATGGATCTCATGCATCTCATGCTGTAGCAGTAGGTTCAGACAGAAAGCAAGTAAACAAGCAAATAAAATGAGTTTAAACCATGTTAAATGCTATATGACAAACAAACAAGTGTTGGAATAGAGAATAATGAAGGAGCAAAGGAGGAGGTTGCTACTTGGGAGATTAAAGAAGACCTCTCCAAGGAGACTTTATCTAAGGGGAAAATTGTAGGTTTAGAAGAAACTAGCTAACCAGAAGGCTGGTGGTTCAAACCTATCAGCCACTCCTCAGAAGGAAGATGGGGCAGTCTCCTTCCACAGTGATACTGCCTCGGAAACCCAAGGAGGGGTCACTATGAGTCATATCCGACTTGACGACAGTGGGTGGGAGTCTGTGAAGAATGGGAAGGAAGACATTTCAGAGAGAAGGAATAGTGTGTGCATTTCCCACATGGGAAGGATATTTGCATCCTCTGAAAGAAGACCAGTGTGGCTGAATCAGACTGAAGGACTGGAGAGGCGGGTAGTACTTGGATTTTATTTGGATAATAATGGGATACAAATGAAGCATTATAAGTAGAGAAGGAACGTGAACAAACTTACCTGGTACAGTATGGAGTGTGAGACATACCAGGGGCTTGTAGAGGGCGGATAGCACTAATTTGATTCTTAGCCATGTCCAAATACTCAGCTATGGGCTGCCTGCTGTTAATTCTGAGCTGTTGTTGTTATTTGCATTGAGTTGGATCCGACTCATAGTGACCCCTCGTTGGGTTTCTGAGGCAGAATCACTATGAAAGTAGATTGCCTCATCTTCCTTCTGAGGAGTGGCTAGTGGGTTTGAACCACCAGCCTTCTGGTTACCAGTCAAGTGCCTTAGGCACTATGCTACCAGAGGTCCTTAGTTCTGGGCTAGCTTTCCTAATTTTCTGATTTAGACTACCAGCTCTCTACCTGAGAAGGTCCCTGGGTAGTGAAAATGTTTTGAGCTTGGTTCCTAACCTGGAGTTAGGCATTTTAAGCCCACCCAGCAGTACCATGAAAGAAAGGTCTGGTGATCTTTCATAAAGGTTCCTGTAAAGAAAACTCTATGTAGCAGTTCTACTCTGTAACACACAGGCTCACTATGAATCTGAATCGGCTCGATGGCAACAGATTTGGTCTCTACCCCAGTCTGGCTTGGCGCTTTAGTTGTTAATAAGCTTTGTGCTCAGAAGTCACCATCTCTAGCATAAGGTCAGAATCTGATATTCCAACCCAGTACTACAGGCCGCCTCTGAGCCTTGTCTGCCTCCTCCAGAAGCCACTTAGCACCCAGTGTTATTAACCTAGATTGGCTACTGGGCTCTTAAGACAAACAGCACCATGGCACAGTGCCCCAGGTCACTTGGTCCTGCCTGGGAACACATTGGGCCTGTATAATTTACATGACTTAATGGAGGAGGGGGGTTCCCACATTCTACTCACTCCCCAAGAATCACTGACATTTTATATACCATAAGCTTGCATAACTTCACTGTGTGGTGCAACCATGTACATTCACTACTCACTTACCGACCTAGCTAGGTTCTAAAGACCAGATTGTTATGCAAAAATTGGCATTAAGCGAACATGGAGGATGATCAGATCAGATCACAAAATGGAGGATGACTTCATTATTACCTAACTACCAAATTACATCATTACATAAACCGTTGAGAATCATGGCCCAGCCAAGTTGACACATCACCTTAACCATCACAGTCAGTGTTACTCTTGCCTCACACTTCAGCATTCGTTATTGCCAGACATGCGTTGTTATTGTTCGTGGGTAAAAGAGTTAGATTGTGTGTGTGTGTGTGTGTGTGTGTATGTATGTGTGTATGTATGTATGTTTGTATGTTGTTATGTGCCGTCGAGTTGGACCTGACTCGTAGCGACCCCTCCTTGGGTCTCTAAGGTGGTATCACTACAGAAGTAGATTACCCAACCTTCCTTCCAAAGAGTGGCTGGTGGGTTTGACTGCCAGCCTTCTGGTTAGCAGTCAAGTGCCTTAGGCACTACACTACCAGAACTCCTATATATATATATTTGTAAATGTAAAACATCAGACCTTATGGAGACTAGTTCTATTCTGACATGAATTGGAATCAACTTGACGGCAACTGGTTTTCTCATCCACTTTAACTTGAAATCTGTCTTCTGAAAACTTAATTTATGGTATGTGTGACTAGTATCTCATTTGGCCCTTCATGTAGTATAGTAATATTTCTCATGCAGTCATATTTCTTTTTGTAAAAGATGGAAGACATTTCTGATCATGTTATTCCAGATTTATATGGATAGGTTTTCCAAGTATTGAGACAGTTCTAATCAGCTGTAGGAATTAAAATTCTTTTCTATGGGAATCTGATGGGGTGAGGAGATGGGAAAATTGCAGTCCCAAGACTTATTGCTCTCTTTTTTTCCTCACTATGACATTTTTTTTAACCCATTTACACCCCTTGAAATATATTGTGGTTGTGTATATTAGGAAACCAATTTCTTAGTGCCTTAAGGCAGGAGTAACTTGACTACCAATATTGTTACTGGCTTTATCTTTCAAAAGAACATATTCGGAGCAAAATAAAGTATCTAAATCAAGACTTAGTTTTAACTTAAATGGTAAAACTAGGAAAAAACAAACATAGAGAAGCCTAAACTTAAAATTATACCACTTTATCTGTCTCTCTTGAAAATATTCTTTTACCCTTAAGCTATAAATTTATTTGATCTATAATTTATTACATGCTTATTGTGTGTCAAATTCTATTCTAAACGTGTGCATAATCATCTTATTTAATTCTCCGATAATTCTTGGCAGTTGGCAACATTTCTAACCAGATTTTTAGGTAAAGAGATTTAGACTTACCCACTACTGCCAAATACATCAGAACCCAATCTTAAGCTTTGAATTTCAGATTACCAGCCTCTCACTGACCACCCACTGAGTGCTTCGTGCCAGGGGAAATTTAGAATGTAAATGACATGTTTTTCTTCTATGGTACTTGAAATATAAAACTGAAAGATGTTTACAGCTTTTTGGAAAGTTAAAAAAAAATACATATATGTGATGTTTAATAAAAGTAAAGGTGGTTGCATAAAGAAATATTTCTAAGTATGTGTATATACACACATTAGTATACACACATATATTTCTTTGCTCTGTCAGATGAGAGGGCCTACAAACAACAACAAAAATAACAATAACAACACCCAGTAGCAATGAGCACTCTTAGAATTTGCATCTTGATATCTAATACCATTCTCTGAGAAAATGAACCAAGGACCCTTGGAGAAATGGCCATTTCTAGAACTGGAGCAGGAAACATACAAGATGAGCCTGGATCATCTTGTAGTGCCAGAAAGTAAGGAAGTGCTAACAACCAACCAACCAATTTCCCCCAAATCCCCTCCACAGTGATGGGAATATGCCCCAGGAGCTAATTGATGGGGTGCCCAGTGGCCAAAGCTGGAACAATTTGTACACAAAATAAATAAAGTACTATTGGATAAATAAAGTATAAAATAAACATCCACAAATCCATACTGCTAGTGCCTAAGGTGCTTGATTGCTAACTAGAAAGCTGGTAGTTCACAACCACCAGCCATTCCTCAGAAGGAAGGTTGGGCAATCTATTTCCATAGTGATACTGCCTCGGAAACCCAAGGAGGGGTCGCTATGAGTGGGATCTGACTTGACAGCAGTGAGTTTATTTATTTTTTTAAAATAAATATTGAGGAAGTTATCACTGCTGCAAAAGACCTTCTTAAAGTGCTGAAGAGCAAAAATGTCTCCTTGAAGACTAAGGTGTGACTAACTCAAGCCATGGTATTTTCACTTGCCTCATATGCATGTGAGAGCTGGACAATGAAAAATGAAGACCGAAGAAGAGTTGATGCTTTTGAGTTGTGGTGTTGGTGAAGAATACTGAAGGTACCATGGACTGCCAAAAGAACTAACAGATCTGTCTTGGAAGAAGTGCAACCGGAATGCTTTTTGGAAGCAAGAGTGACCAGACTTTGTCTCACCTACTTTGGTCATGTTTTCAGAAGGGACCATTCCCTGGAGAAGGATATCATGCTTGGTAATGTGGAGGGTCAGTGAAGAAGGGGAAGGCCTTCAACAAGATGAATTAAAAGAGTGGCTACAACAGTGGGCTCAGGTATAGCAAGGTTTGTGAGGCTGGCACAGGACCAAGTAGCATTTCCTTCTGTTGTACCTAGGGTCACTATGAGTCAGAACTGACTCCACGGTACCTAACAACAATAACAACAAGTTAACTAGTAGATGAGAGGAAACATGTCTCCACTGAAGAAGAATTTCAAATGGTTTGGAATATAACTCCTTATTCTTTAAGAGGGGGAAAAAAAATCCTACAAATGCTACCTCAGCCAGGCAATCAAGAGCAATATCAATACTCATAAATCATGTTGACAATATATACCTTTGATATGATATGATGAAAATGGCACTTTATCTCTGTGGTCTTTCTCTTCAAAACCTTAGGCCCCAGCCTAATCATGAGATAAATATCATACAAATTCCAATAGAGGGGCACTCTACAAAATACCTGACCAGTACCCCTCGAAACTGTCTAGAGCATGAAAAACAAGGAAAGTCTTGAGAAACTGCCACAGCCAAAAAGGGCCTAAAGAGCTATGACAACTAAATGTAGTGTGGAATCCTGAAACAGAAAAAAATGTTAGGTAAAAACTAAGGGAAGCTGAATAAACTGTTAATCTTGGTTAATAGCAGTGTTATCAATAATGGTTCATTAATTATAATATATACACCATAGTAATGTAAGATATTAATAATAGAGGAAACTTTGTTCAGGGTGAAGGCAGTGGGGTATATGGGAACTCTCTGTACTGTGTCTCAATTTTGCGGTAAATCTACAACTGTTCTAAAAAAATAGTCTATTAATAGAAAGAATACAAGCATTTTAGTGTGATTCATGAGCGAAGGTCATTAAATTCGCTCTTGTCCCTTCATTTTCATAATGCATCTGTCTCATTTATCTTGTGAATATAGAAGGTAGGTATGAATTTATTTAATGGAGCATTGTCAGATACTGTATTTTTACATAAATAATGAGCACATTATACAGTTTTTTGTAAGCCAATGCAACCCCCTCATGCATTAGTTTTCTATGTGTATTAGTTTATACATGTGTGTGTGTTGTTTGCAATGGGTGTGTTATATACGAAAATACCGTGAATCATTTCAGTAAAAGGAAGTCATGCAAAGATCCCTTTGACTCCCTTCCAGCATTAGAGGATGAAAAATTCAGTTGCCAAGAAGTAATTCTGTAATTTAATTTTAATCTCACAAAAGTCCAAAGAAAGCTATTAAGATTATTTATATACTGATGTATATGTTTTCTGTAATAGTTGTTTTAATGGATCTTAAATTAGCTTTTTTCCTTTTCTGTTTTGCATCACTAATTACATAAGGCTTTTTCCTATATTAATTTATCTTCATTGCATCCACATGGGACAGAGAAAAAGAGCCTGAGAGGCCAAGTGTTTTGCCAAGGTCACTCAGGATCAAAACTGGATTGCAAGCCTATTTCTAGTTTCTGTGCTTTGTCCATCACGCACATACTGGCTGGTTTTCAAATTGCACACTCCTTTGCTAAGCTTTTCTTTGATAACTCTAACCTTTACTTTCCTTTAGGGCTTGGGAAAGCATGTTTTATTATAAATGCACTTATTTTGAAGATGAAGGACGTGAAACCTTTTCTGATCTCTTCCATTCTAGAAAGAATTACACTTTGAGAGCTTATGTAACATCTGGCACATTTTGAGTGATAACACTGTTCTTGTTAGCTGACTTGGAGTCTTGCCCTGACTTGTGGTAACCCCAAGCATAACAGAATAAAGTACGACCTGATCCTGCACCATCCCTGTGATTGGTTGTTGATCGGACTGTTGTGATCCTAGTCCGTTTTGGTCTAAAAGCTCCACTGAAACCTTTTCAGCATCATAGCAACATGCAAGCCTCTACTGACAGATGGTGGCTATGTATGAGGTGCGTTGGCTAGGAATCAAACCCGGGGATACCACGTGGAAGGCAAGAATTCTACCACTGAACCATCAATGCCCCCTACGCTCCACATAGTCTGTTGTTTATATCTCTGTATGCTGTTTTCTTCCTACCAGACTGAGCTCCCTGAAGAAAGAAGCTGTCTTTTTCACTTAAGATAGAGTTTGACACATACTAGGTGGTCAATAAATAGAATTTGAATGAAAAACAGAGAGAGATACAGTTGAATTGGCCAAGTGAGTTATTTATAAAAAAGGCACTTTTTTGCTAGCCTTTCTACTATTAGGTCTCCCCAACTAATCTCTTTCACTGGAAGCTCAGGGTTTCTTTTAGGAATGTAAGTGCCCTAGAAAGGAAGTGTGACAGGACTGGAAAATAGCACAGGCAGACAGTTCTGTGACCTCAAACTTTGCAAATTGGCAGCACTGACCTTATAGCCTTTTCCATCACTGCCCCTTTGTTAAATGAGCTTCTTGAATGTGCTTCATAGAGTCCCAATCAAGGACACTGAATATTTTTCATTTGACTCACAAATAATGTCACCATAATTATGTTACCTGGCATTTGAGATTGGGACACAAATGTCATACCAGCCCTATCACTTGCAACAAATACTGTGATTAGGGACTTTCTCCTTGCTGGCCTCACTGAGTTCATAATCCCCTTGATTATCATCTATCGCCAAATTGTATTCTGCAAAACATGTGCCCCCTGATATGTTACAAATGGCTTCATTAAAAAAGGCTCCTGTAGTCAAATAAGCTTGGAAAATGTGGTAAACAAGTTAAAAGGCTTTCTTTACGGGGATACTACTGAGAGTCCTTATAATGGTAATGCACACTGTAACCTCCAA
This sequence comes from Orycteropus afer afer, assembly GCF_000298275.1. NCBI lineage: Eukaryota > Metazoa > Chordata > Mammalia > Tubulidentata > Orycteropodidae > Orycteropus > Orycteropus afer. The sequence continues at coordinate 10,747,924 of NW_006921623.1, read as the reverse complement.
GAAGGGCATTGATATATCAACTTTCCAAAACGTGGTTGAACCCATTAGCAATGTAGCAGTAATGGTTATCAACTCTGGCTTTAGAGTTATGTTCATTTGGATTGTGGAACATTGGGAAAGTATTATAATTAAACTTTTCATTTCTTTCTCTTTAAAATGGGAATATAAATAATATCCATAAGGTTCTTAAGGAGGTCTGGTAGCGTAGTGCCTAAGGCACTTGACTGCTAACCAGAAGTGTGCATTACCATTATAAGGACTCTCAATAGTAGAGTAAAGAACGCCTTTTAACTTGTTTACCACATTTTCCAAGCTTATTTGACTACAGGTTCAAACCCACCAGCCACTCCTCGGAAGGAAGGTTGGGCAATCTACTTCCATAGTGATACTTGGAAACAGGCTTTTAGACCAAAACGGATTAGGATCACAACAGGAGGGGTCGCTATCTGTTGGGTCCAACTCAATGGCACACAACAACAACAACAATATAAGGTTCTTATAGAAATTAAATGTAATAATTGCATGTAAGTACTTGTCATAGTGCCTGACACATGAGATATCCTTAGTAAAGGTTGTTGTTGTTGTTAGGTGCTGTCAAGTCAATTCCAAATCATAGTGACCCTGTGTACAACAGAACAAAACACTGCCTGGTCCTGAACCGTTCTCACAATCGTTGCCATTTAGTAAATAATAGCCTGTGTTAATATTGCTAATATTTTGGAGAACTCTAGAGTCCTGCAAAGGAGTCCATCCCTGAGTGATGCAGATGTCTCATGCTCTTGGCTGCTAACTTAAAGGTTGGAGGTTTGAATCCACTCAGGGGCACTTTGGAAGAGAGGCTGGCAGTCTACTTCTGAAAAATCAGGCACTGAAAACTCTATGGAGCACAGTTGTATTCTGACACACATGGGGTCACCATGAGTTGGAGTGGATTAGACAGCAGCTGGTCAAAGAGTTCTGCAACCCATTTGAACCCATTAGTTGCTCTGTGGGAGAAATATGTGGCAGTCTGCTTCACTAAAGATTCCCATTGCCGTTGAGTAGACTCTTACTCACAGTGACTCTATAGGTCAGAGTAGAGCTGCCCCATTGGGTTTCCAAGGTTATAGTCTTTAAGGACAATCAGGACTGACTGTGAAGTCCTGATTATGAATAATCAGAGTACCGTGGATAAAAGAGTCCTGAGGAAGGGCAGAGAGTCTTTAGCAAGAAGGTGACATTTGAACCGAAGTAGAAGAATCTTCAGGGTAGAGTGGAAATTTGCCATGCAGATAATGAGAGCGAGGAACTTTGAAGTTCTTTGGTATAATGTGAGCGGTAGTGGCAGTGGGGAGTGTTAGGTAGGAGTGACAGAATGTGAAATTGGAAATGTAGCAGATTGTATTAGTTTCTTAGGGCCATCCTAGCAAAGAGCCACAAACTTGGTGGCTTAAAACAGTAAGAATTTGTTCTTCCATAGTTCTGGAACTAGAAGTTCAAACTCAAGGTGCTGATAGGGCCGTGATAGGGTGGCTCTAGGAGAAGAATCTGTTCCATGTGTTTCTTATAGCTTCTGATTTTTACTGGCAGTCATTGGTGTTCCTTGGCTCGTGGCTGCATTACTCTAATCTCTGCCTCCAGGGTCACATGGTAGAGTCTCTCTGTGTGTCTGTGTACAGATTTCTCTCTTCTTATGACTGCCAGTCATTGGATAAGTGCCCAGCCTAATCCAGTATAACGTTATGTTAACTCAATCACATATGGAAAGATTCTATTCCCAAATAATGTCACATTCACAAATCCTGGTGCACATGAATTTTGGGGAACACTAGTCAACCCATTGCACAGACTACAGACCATGATGAAGATTTCATGACAGAGTAAGGAGTTTGGCAGGATTTTATTATTCTTCTGCATCATTTAGCATGATGATTAGATTGCATTTAAGGTAGATAACTGAAAGCAGTATGAAGAAGGACCTGGAAAGGACCAGAGTAGATGCAAGACCAGTTAATGTAATTGGGGTGGGGTGCAGGATTAGATTTATTTCTGTTTAGAAATAAGGGTCATGCATAGATTTTAAAAAAGTCAAGGAACATTGTTCTAAGCAGATGAAGAGGGTCTGATAAATGACAATGGCCGCGGGGATGGAATAATTAGAAAAATACTTTTAAAACGTAGAAATGACAGAATTTGGCAATAGTCTGTTGATATTATTTTGGTGGAAAGGAGGGAGAAGGAATGTCAGAAATGACTCCTGAGTTTTCTGGCTTTGATGGTGGGAGAAGTGGTGATGCCGTTAACTAAGACAGGGGCTGCAGTGGCCAGGGAGACAAACTGGGTGGGGAATGTGGAGGCTGGAGTGCATGTGAGATACCCAGGAGGATCTGTTCAGCAAGAAATTGCAAATGTGACTATGGCAGTGCCACAGGCTCTGGGTTGGAGAAGTGGATGCAGGATTCACGAGCTGATGTTGGGAGGGTGGAAGGCATGGGGAAGGTTAGGTGGCCAGGCTGATTATCAGTGAGATGAAGAGAGGGTCCTGGGAGAGTGAAGTGCCAGGGTACACCCTTTCCCTCTTTTTTTTTTTAAATAGTGTCTTACTGAATTTTGGTGCAAGTTTCCACAACAAATCAGGTTCCCACTTGACAATTTCTGCAGAAATTGTTCAGTGACATTAGTTACATTATCTCAGTGTGTCGACATCCTCTTTAACTGTGTTCTGTTTGTTCCATTTCCAATACTCTAATTTCCTTGCTCCCTTATCTTCACTTTTGAGTGATTGTTGACCTTTTAGTCTCATACAGATGTTTTTTAAGTAGAGCACTAATCTAATGAGTAGTGTCCTCTATTTTGTGTGCCACTTTTCTGTTTCACTGAAAGGTGACCTCTGGATAGGCTCAGTGCTAGGTTTAGAGTGTCTCAGGGCAATAGTCTCAGGAAGTTCTCTGTTCTCTACTGTTCCAGCTGGTCTGGCTGTTCTTGTTTTGTTTTGTTTTTATGAATTTGAGTTCTGCTCCACATTTTTCTCCCATTCTTTTTGGGATCACTTATTATGACCGTGGTCAGAATGGTCAGTGGTAGTAGCGCTAGTTTTGCTTGTCTCAGGGTAGATGAGGTCGTGGCTTATGCACACTCATTTCTTCTCTGAGCTTTTGGTTCCCTTCAGACTGTTTTGCTCTTGTCGAGTTGTTGTTGTTGTTGTTGTTATGTGCCGTCGAGTCGGACCCGACTCATAGCGACCCCTCCTTGGGTTTCCGAGGCAGTATCACTACGGAAGTAGATGTCGAGCAGAGACCAGTAATTATGTCTTAGATGGCCGCTTGCAAGCTTTAACACCCCAGACTTGAATCACTTCACTAGGAGGCACATTACGATTTTTATGAGCTATGTTATGCCAGTTGACTGAGTTGTCTCATGAGATTATGACTCTGAGCTTTCAAACCTAGAAAACAGTGGTTGTATCTGAGGAGTATCATATTTGTGTTTTCAAAGAATATTTATACCTGCACCCTCATATTTGTATTTACACATTTAAGTGATACCGCCTCGGAAACCCAAGGAGGGGTCGCTATGAGTTGTATCCAACTCAAAGGCAGTGTGTTTGGTTTTTTGGTTTTGTATAAATAATTCTAAAAGGAGCTCCTGTGATGTAGTGGAACAGGTATTTGGCTGCTAACTGGAAGGTCGGCAGTTCAAACCCACTAGCTGCTCCATGGAAGGAAAATGAGGCATTCTACTTCCATAAAGATTTATAGGCTGGAAAACCCTTAATGGGAGTCACTATGAGTTGCAGTCGACTTGATGGCAGTGAGTTTGAGAGGTTTTTTTTTTTTTTTTTTTTCTGTTCTCCACTATGCAAACACTTGTAACTATCCATGTACCAGTTAGCCTAGACCCTATCCGTGTATGCTCACTCATTTTTACTTTGGTTGTGATGTGCTCACTGCATCCACATTCTGTGCCACTTTTTCCATCGCTAAAACAAGTCTCTATGATCTAAAGCATACTTCCTCCTCCCTCCTCCTTTCACTAGTAACCATCAATGAACATTGGTCTCTCTCTCTCTGTACAGATATTTTTATTTTCTTATAAAAAAACGGATCATAAAGTATTTGACTTATATGCTTGACTTACTTCATTTAGCATTTTGCTCTCCAGGACCATCCATGTTATAATATGCTTTCCAGACTCACCACTATTCTTTATGGTTACGTAGCATTCCACTGGATGTATTACACAATTTGCTTATCCATTCATTCCTTGATGGGCACTTTGATAGTTTCCATTTATTTGCTATTGTGAATGAAGCAGCAATGAATATGGGTGCATATGTCTGTTTATGCCTTGATTTTTTGGTTTTTAGGGTATATACCTAGGAGTGGGATTGGTCCATTGCAGTGTAGTAAATTACTTTGTGTGGCTTTTCTACCCATAAGTCTTTGTAAACTCCAAGGTGGAATTTGCTATGAGCAACTGAGGAGCTCCTGATTGCTGAAGGTGTCCACCTGGAGTATTTCTGTTGGGAGTGACACAAAACAATGTTCTGGGAGGTGCCCACTCTCTCTCAGGTGCTTAGAGTTCTGATGCCATAATTGGCTAGTTTGACCACCCTGCGGGCTCTAAAGGAGACCTCCTGGAGGCAGAACTCTCTCAAGACTGCTGGTGGAGGAAGACTTGCTGCTGAAAGAGACACGGGCTCCTGAGACAGCGCATTGTTGAGTGAGACACCGAGGGACCAGCACTGCTGGGAAAGAGACTGTGAGAGACTCTTGGCTGAGGGACGGTGGGCTGGGAGAGAGACTGAGCGTTCTTCCTGAACTTGAGTTGTAGCCTGGTGCTTCCCTAATAAACCCTGTAATCTGTGAGTTCTGTGTGGCCACTGCAGTGAATTATCGAACCCAGGAGAGAGGTGGTGGGTGCTTTGGGAGGAACGGTTGGTGAAAGGGCTGGAGGGAGGCAGCATGTTTGGCCTTGCAGTAATAGGCCTTGGGTTACTGCTGGTAATGCTGTCTTCCTCCTATGAGATTAGAGGAGGTCAGAACATGTGGCCTCCTCGCCGTTTTTGCATCTATCATAAGGTAGTTGTATTTCTAGCTTTGTTGAGAAAGCACCATACCCCTTTCACTCCTAAGAGTAAAATGTTTGGATGATAATGATATAGAAAAAAAGAGTGATGTATAGCAAGTGAAGTAGCAGAGATAAGAGCTAGAGTATGTATCTGGAATTAAATGAAAGATGAACCATCATTCCTTCAAGAAGTTTGTCTAGATGGAGAAAAATGCTAGATAAATGGGGAAGGACGTGGAGTTGAAGGAGAGAGCTGCTATATCTGGCAGAGAAGTCGTAAGCATTTTAGTAGACTAAAGAGAGTGAGCAGTGGATAGAGAAAGATTAGAGATAGAAGAGAGAGGAATAGAAGAGAGAGGAATTATCGATAGGGCAGGATCCCAACGAGAGATCACAGAGATCAAGGATACAGGTGGGAGAAGTAAGCCTTGAATGGAAGGTATGGCTTTGTATTTGGAGGGAGAGTAAGAAAGATTGATAGAAATACAAGTGAATTTGGAGGTATTTGGGAAGAGGGCCTGAAAGCTGATAAAATCCATTCTTCCATGGCTTCTATGAGGTCATTCACAGACAGAGAGAGGAGAGAAGGAGTGTTTGGTCCTTGAGCTACTGATTCAAGTAGTTGTGGATGATCTTTTTGGGAAATAGAATCTTTGAAGATGTTACCAATTAAGTTAACATATCATTAAGTTAACATGAAGAGGGTGGGTCCCAATCCAACATGTGGATGTCCTTATAAAAATTTGGGTAAATGGGAAAGGGAGATGACTAGGTTCTTCCCTTACAAAAATATTTTTTGAGGTGTGCTGAAGCTAGAAACCACAAAATTATCTCTGGTCCAGTCTACACAGCTTAATTTTCTCTTGCAGCATTTGGCAGTTGGTGTACTGATGGGCATCAGTAGATGGTTGGATTGAATCTGTTTCTGGAAATTCGCAGGCTGGAAGTGGAAGAGGGATGAGGGGATGAGGAATTGAGGTTGAAGGTGATAGAGCCCTAAGTTGTGGCAAAGTAAAGTCAAAAGAGGCTGATTGGTTGGAAGAAAAGGAACAGGAAAGGGACGTAGTCCCAACAGGTATCAGGAGTTGGTATGGCTGGAACAGGTGAATGGAAAAGAGGAGAAATGATAATGGATTGGATACGGAAATCCCAGTATGAGATTGTGGTGTCAGAACAATTCCCAGAGGTAACAAAGCCCAGGATGTAGCCATAGACATTGGTGCTTAAGTGAGGTGTTTGTTGAATGAGTCACATATTCTCCAGGGCTTTTACTTGAGCAAATCTTTCCAAGTAATACTTTGGAGTTTGCTGTTGCTGGTAGAAATTGTACTGAGAACCTGGATCTTTTTTTATAATGGGCCTACAGAGAGAGAATGCTTTACTGGTGGTAGGTAAACCACAGGACTCAGTTTTCATTTGTAATATCCTTAAGTTAAACAGTATTTAAAGATTGTCAGTTATTTGGCAATGTTTCATTGATGGTCATTAATGACCTTTTCTAGACTTTATCATTAGATTTGTTTAATTTTGTTGTTTTAACTCCCAGTTGCATCAGAATTGAAGACTGAATTAGGAATAATCATTGTGGGGAAGGCAAAGGACACTGCCATATTTAAAACTAAGCTTTTTCATCTGTGAAATAGTAGTTTCAGATAAATGTATTATAGTTGAATTTTTATGCTTATTTTTACCTGCCTACTGATTCAAGTTGCAATGTCAACATCTTGGATGATAAAGAGAGAGAATCTAATAGAACCTGTTATGGATTGAATTATAACCTCCCCCCCCCAAAAAAAAGTATCTTTTAAGTCCTAACTCCCAGTAGCTGTGGATGATCTTTTTGGGAAATAGAATCTTTGAAGATGTTACCAATTAAGTTAACATATCATTAAGTTAACATGAAGTGGGTGGGTCCCAATCCAACATGTGGATGTCCTTATAAAAAAGTAGATGACACACAGAAGGAAAATGGTCATGTGAAAACAGAGGCAGAGATTGAGGTGATCTACAAACCAAAAAATGCCAAGGAGAGCTGGTGGTTACCACAGGCAAGGAGAAAGACATGGAACAGATTCTCCTTCAGAGCCCTCAGAAGGAATCCACGTGGTCAGTACTCTGATTTTGGACTCACAGCCTCCAGAACTGTCAGACGCAAGTTTTTTTTCTTATAAGCCACTAACTTTGTAATACTTGGTCAAGACAGCCCTAGGAAATAAGCACAGGAACTTTGTAGTGGCTCTTGGGATAATTGGAGCTAAAAATAGAGGACCTAATCTAGATCCGTCCTGTTGATTATTCATGTAGGTTTCTCATGCAATATGTAGCTGTTGAGGGATAAGATTATGGGACCAAAAAAGGGGGCAAGATGGTGGACTAGGCAGAAGGATTGCACAGACCCTCTTCAACAAAGAAAAGGGAAACCAATTAACACAGACACAGAAGA
>NW_006921623.1:10688731-10735630 GCF_000298275.1 Orycteropus afer afer | reverse complement strand
AAAAGATTATGGGACCAGCTTCATTCAGAGCACATGTATTGTACTACTGTAAATAAAATCTATGTCATGATTTACATATTTGTTGATTCAGTGTGCATGCTTCATATCCGTCCCAAGTTGATTGCCGTGTTGCTAGCGTCATCTTCCTTTACTGTCTTGCTAAAGTAAACTTTCTTCCATGGGTTTTAGACCTGTAATCATGACTCCTAAGTGCTTTACATTACTTCTTGCTTTGTTTTTATTCTTTTTTTTTTTTTCCAATTGAGAATAAATACATCTCTGTGGAGAAAAACAAAAGGGCTCTGTTACACTATGTACAAGCAAAATCCTTTGTGAAGCAAACACAGGAGAGTAAGAAAGAGTTCGTGATTTGCAGAAAAGTTATCTTTAAAAATTTAGCTGTGAACACATTTACATTTCTCACAAACCACTGGAGTACCTCTCTGGAGATGTGTCTTCTTCACACTTCTCAAGCAGTCTGTCTACTTTCTGGCTCTCCAAGAGTATTTTTAGCATGACATTCGGCTTATTGGATGGTGTTTCTCAATTTTTTAATTATAAGGTTATTTTATGTTAATTTTGTTATTTATAAAGTTTTGCTAACTTCTTTAATGGCCTGGAGCCATATGGAATCATCTTATTCCGATTTGAACTAATGAGAGAAGAACCTTTTACAAAGCATTTAAATACATATGTTGTTGTTGTTGTTGTGTGCCGCCGAGTCGGCCCTGACTCATAGCGACCCCTCCTTGGGTTTCCGAGGCAGTATCACTACGGAAGTAGGATTGCCCAACCTTCCTTCCGAGGAGTGGCTGGTGGGTTTGAACCGCCAGCCGTCTGGTTAGCAGGCAAGTGTCTTAGCCACTATGCTACCAGAGCTCTCATTTAAAAACACCCGAATTGCTTGGTGGTGGTGGTGGGAGTGTGTGTATCAGAAGTGAGGGACACACCTGTCATTCTTTTTTCTCCTGATCAATTAATCTACCACACCAGCAGAAAGTTAGAGAAGGAAATCTGAAAAGCTCACCTGTAATTTGAATGCTCTCCTAAAGTGTCTACATTTGATAGTTATGTCTTTAAGTGGCAATGTATAGCTATTTTCTGAGTGGGAGTTGATTTCTGCTGTTGAGTAAATAGTAGGTGTTAGAGAAGCATTGGTAATAAGATTTGGAAGGAGAAATATACCAGAGCAGAAGTAATAACAGTATTTTACATGGAGCATCTTCACTGCCTTGAATCAGGGAAATTATTTTTAAAATACTTTTTTTGATCATGATGCTTTTGCCATTTTTTCCAAGTTCCTTTGTGAGCTTGGCACGATAAGGTCCTTACTCTTCCTGGATACGTGAAATACTTGAAGAGGAAATCATAAATTTGGAGTGATCATGGTTGCCATATGCAGCCATGTGCAGGATAAGTGCTGAAGGACTTCAGGAGATGTGTCCATGTACATTGTGGCAAATGGTACCTTGGATTTGTATTACATGGCAGCCTGGGGGTGGTGGAGGTGCAACTAGGGAAACAGTAGTTTCTAAAGTTTCCTCCTTACCCCCACCAACAATGGCATGTTTTAGACCTACTGGAATTAACTCAAGTTCTGAGTTAGGTCCAAAATATAAATCTTGGCTCCCACTGCAAAAAGAAAAGCAGTCTAGTGCCACTTTGTCCGATAGAACTTTCTGCAGTGATGGAAGAATTCTACATCTGCACTGTTCAAAATAGTAGCACTTGTCCCGTGTGGCTATTGAACACTTGAAATACGGCCAGGGAGATCAAGGGATTGAATTTTTCATTTCATTTTAAATTGTTTAAATTTAAACAGCCACATGTAGCTAATGGCTACTGTGCTGAAGAGATCAGACCTAGGAAGAGAGTCCCTTTCTTAATGTCTGCCTCTCTGTGTGCTCCAGTTTCTGCTCTAGATGTAATGTAAACTCTTCTTGCTTAAGGTGTTCCCTCTTTCATTTGTAGGGATGGTAAGATTTGGCACAGGGAAACCTGTGTGGCTTACATGCCAGAATCAGTGGGTCTGTATGGATTGCTGGTCACTTTGCTACTCAGTTGCATTCTTAAACTATCTTTGAAATCACATTAATTGAGGGGAGAAGGAGAGTGAGATGATGAGTAGCTCTTGAGTCATTAGTTAGGGATCTTTCTAGTAAAGCATTTAGCTTTTCTTGGCTACCTTGATAAGTAAGAGATTAAATAAAGGCTAATGTGAGAAAATGTAGGATAGTAAGTAAAACACTTAGCTTTTCTTGGCTACCTTGATAAATAAGAGATTAAATAAGGCTAACGTGAGAAAATGTAGGATCTTAGGTAGGTCTCTGTAAAGCCAACTCAGATAAAGGAAGTAACAAGAGATACTGATAAATACTTTATCTGGCATCAGATACAGGCACTGGCCAGATGACTGTGGTAAATCACTCAAACTCTCAAAAACTCAATTTCTGCTATGGAAGGAAGAGGAATTATAACCGTTCAGCCTGCTTGCGTGGTTGTTAGGAATAGCTAATGAAATAAACTATTCTGTTTATTCTACATAAATGTTTGTCATATTTATCAGCTAATGGTCTATACTTGATAACTGTGTTCCTTGTGTCCATTCCCTCTGACCCTCATTAAGTAAAAAAGAAGCTAAAAGGGAAGAGAAAAGAATTTAGTACACTAAAGAAAATTCCTAAAATATTCACAATCTTATTATTGACTGAAAAAGGCCTGAGATCCGATGCACAAAGATTCCCAGTCCTCTTTTGAAATGACTCAGATCTAGCGAGGCTGGCATGGATACAAGGGAAGCAGCATTGCCGAACTGAGGGTCCCTGTTAAGAAACACACTCTCAGAAAGACTCCTCATCTTGAGGGGAAAATTCTTGCATCAGGGGACAGAGGGGCCATATTCCACATCCAATGACCTCGGGAGCAGGCAGCTGCTTCAGCTCTCCTCCTTGCCCCAATGGCAAACTCTACAAAAACATCTGCCCATTCCTTCCTGAGTTTCAGGTTTTAATCTGTGAGTTGTGAAAACTTCTGTTCATTTTCCAGCCCATTTCCTTAGAAGTGTGGTCCTGTTAGGCCTGGAGCAACACTTCACCAGTTACCCTCAGAGGGGAAAATAATACAGGAAGAAGAGGTTGTTTCCTCACTTCTGCACAAGTAATGTGTGTTTTCTAGACCTACACATTAAACCATCACTCTTCTGTCATTTTATTGTGCCTTGTAGCTTACATGTTGCTGTAATGCTGGAAGCTGTGCCACCCGTATTTCAAATGCCAGCAGGGGCCCCCAAGGTGGCCAGGTTTTACCAGAGTTTCCAGACTAAGACAGACTTGAGAAGAAAGGCCTGGTGATCGACTTTCAAAAATTAGCCATTGAGAACCTTATGTATCACAGTGGAACACTGTGTGACTCATTTGCTTTGGACAGGTTATCAGGAGGGATCAATCGGTAGAGAAGGATATCATGTTTGGTGAAGAAGAGGGCCAGTGAGGGTGAGGGAGACCCTCAGGGAGATAGATTGGTACAGTAGCTGCAACGATGGACTTGAATATCCTGGTGATTGTGAGAATGATGCAGAACTGGGCAACATTTTGTTGCCAAAAGCTGTGGTTAGAATCTGTCTTGACCAAATAGTTGAGTGACTGTTTCTTTTATTTGAATCCTCAACCAGAAACCATTTTCCCTAATGCTAGTCTGCTTAGACAGCTGTCTGGTCCATAACATTCCCTCCTTGTAATCACAAAATAAAGTGAGACACTTACATGTACATTTACCTTCCAGAGAAAAATATAACAGATTTGTTTCTAGTGTTTTGGGTAATTCTGTTCAGCTTAATTGAAATTGATCAATCATTTCATTTCCTCTTGCTATATCATGTTCAGGCTACTTTATTTATATATTTGTGTCTGTATTCTTAATTATGTACTAAAGGAGGCTGTAATGCTGGCATTGAGTTATGACTGAGCAGAAAAGAAGAAAAAAAATTCCCTTTTGATACAAGCATGACTGTGAATAAAACACTTAAGTATCTGACCTCAAAATATTTTCACATTTTTATTATTATGTATGTGTCAACACAGGATCCTGCTTCATGAATAAATAACTCTGATTGATTCATTTAAGAAATAATAATATTGAGTATCTCTTGTGCCAGGTACTGGGGAACCTGGGATGTATTATACACAGCCCCCTTTTTCTAGGAGACTGTAGTTTATTCAAGGAAGCAGATAAGAAGGCAACATGACTCATGCTACAGTAAGGGTACACAGCAATCAAGAAATCAAATAACGTATTGCATTGGGAAGAAGACTTCTTTAAAATTTTAAAAAGCAAAGATGTCACTTTGATGACTAAGGTGCACCTGACCCAAGTCATGATCTTTTAAATTGCCTCATAAGCATGTGAAAGGTAGACAATGAAAAAGCAGAAGAATGGATGCATTCAAATGATTGTACTGGTAAAGAATATGGAATATACTGCGGACTGCCAGGAAAAAGTCAGTCTTAGAAAGATATGCAACCAAAGTATTCCTTAGAAGTGAGGATGGTGAGACTTTGGCTCACACACTTTGGACACATCATCAGGAAAGACCAGTCGCTAGCAAAGGACATCATTGTTGGTGAAGTGGAGGATCACTGAAGGCTGGGGAGGCCCTCAGTGAGACAGATTGACACAATAGCCCGAACAATGGACTTGGGCATGGGAATGATCATGAAAATGGCACCATATTGGGCAGCATTTCATTCTTTTATGCATAAGGTCACTATCAGTGAGAGTCCACTCAGTGGAATCCAACAGCAGCAACAAAAGTATGAGGAGATGTGGATGTGCAGAGAAAGAAATTACCTATTTGCTTAGGGAGTCAGCCAGCAAAGGGTTTGTGGAGGAGATAGTATTTGATTCTGATCTCAAAGATTAGAGAGGTACTTGTTGGACAAAGAAGGGAGGCAGAGCAATCCAGGAAATTCTTCTCTATATAGGGCTTAGGTGAGTGCTTTGCTTATCTTATGTTTGTCTAACTTAACCAAACATGCCTGCTCTTCACAATATGGTGCCTCTGAATGTCATGTGTCTGCCCACAGAGATCTGGCCACAAAGAATCACTTGTTTTATTCATGTACATTTGCTATTTGAGCCAGTTCATTCTTTGTTCTGATCCTACTCGGATATAGCATGAAGTTGGATGCAGTGACAATCCATGTGCCAAAATTTGTTTCTTGAATCTACCTTTTTCCATAGTTTCTCGAACATATTTTTGGTGTTCTTCCCGGCTCAGGACTTTGCATGTAGTAGATACTCAGGAGGTACTTTGTGAATGGATAAACACAGATGCTTATTATAGGATCTTTGCTAGGGACTAAGGCTGATTACGGAGGGAAGATGGGGGAATCTATTTCTGTAAAGATTTAAACAGCCTCCAAGACCCAATGGGGGTCACTATGAGTTGGAACTGACTCGATGGCCGTGAGTTTTTTTTTGTCATTGTTTTGTTTTTTTTAAGGCTGATTAAAAGGAGCCCTGGTGGTACAGTGGTGAAGTGATGACTACTAACTGAAAGGTTGGTGGTTCAAACCCACTCAGCTGTTCTGTGGGAGAAAAATACATAGCAAATCTGCTCCCAAAAAGATTACAGCCTAGAAATCCTATGTGACAGTTCTGCTTTGTCATATGGGGTCACTATGAGTCAGAATTGACTTGATGGCACACAACAACAATGCTGAGTAGGGTATCACAACCATAGAAACCTTTGATCAAAAAGCTATTTTAATTCCAATATTGGGATAGGGATAGAGGATAATGGCAAAAGATTTTTGAAGATGTCTCTCTCATTCTTTCTTTCTCATCTATCCTTCATTCTTTCTCCTCTACCACATTTTGAGGAAGGGACTTCTGAAAGAGCATTTCATTGAGTCATACAGGCAGGCATTAAAATGTGTTCTTTCTGCAGCTTGTTTAATCCATATAGCTATGCTCTGGACCTCATAATTCCTTCCTGACCACAGCTGACTTGAGCTGGGTTAGAGATCTGTTCCTGGGGTAACCAACTCAGGCAGTCCAGTAGGCTGTGGCTGATGGTGCTGGAACGTTGAGGTGATCCACTTACATTTCTCTCACAGGAATTTGACTTTTGAAACTTAGACTGAGTGAGTTGGTAGGATGCTCTGCAACTGAAAGTTCCTGAAGAGATCAGACTGTGGTAGCCATTGCTCTTGGGCTAGCATGCGTTTTGAGGAGGCCACTCAGTAGGAGCTCTGGTAGCATAGTGGCTAAAGCACTTGACTGCTAACCAGAAGGCTGGCGGTTCAAACCCACTAGCCACTCCTCGGAAGGAAGGTTGGGCAATCCTACTTCCGTAGTGATACTGCCTCGGAAACCCAAGGAGGGGTCGCTATGAGTCGGGGCTGACTCGGCGGCACATAACAACAACAACAACAACTCAGCAGGAAGAGCTGACACAGCAACTCAGAAGTAGAAGCAGAGGCAGCGTGACCTCTGAGAAAGACCAGTCTTGGATTCCAGTCATTTGCATAAGGCTGTGATTCTGTTTCCTATTCTTGAACTTCCATGCAAATACACTTAGGTAACATTCATGTGTTAAGCAGATCTATATATGCATTAAACATTACACATGAATTTTCTGATTTGCCCCTCATTCAATAGATGGGGAGACTGAGACGCAAGTTAAGCGACTTCGTGAAAGTCAGTCTGTTGGTAAGGATAGAGGAAGGTATAAAATCCGGAAGACTCAATTCCAATTCCCTACCTGGTGCTTTTAACTGCCTCTCGGTGTCTGTGTTTCTGTCCCGGCTTTCAGAAGCCTCCTTTTGTTTTCCCCCCTTTGGAGGAAACTGAGTATTTGGAGGGAGCTGTTTCTGAGAGACAGATGCTAAATTGACTGGCCAAATAAATAATAAGCTTTAAAGACTTTGCCAAGTCTTTTGATTTATTCTTTATTCAGTTAATGTGAAAATTAAAGCAATTTCTGATCAATCAGGGAGCTGTTGTTTTTGTGGTGTACATTTTTCGGAATGTGTTTATATATCTCACAACAAAAGCAGCTAATTTAAAAAAACAAAAAAATTAAAGCAAACTTGTGTTTGACAAATGTCATGCCATGACATTCTAGCACCTTCAACTAAATTCAGCCAGCCCATCAGTCTCTTTCACACTGGCTGAAAATGGGTTTGACTATTCCTCCAGCCATCTTCCTTTATTGGGAAGACATGGCTACTATGTTACAACAAAATGATTTCAAGGTTGATATATGAGCAAACAAGCCCTTGTTTGAGCTTCCTTTCTCTCCTAAAGGAATGGTCTTCATTTTTGGGGGGAGACTTTGTGCACAAAGGTATCTTTAAAGGCTTAAAGTCATAAAAATATTGTAGTATATTATAATTTAGGTACAAAGTCTGCAAGGATAATACTGGATACTCAGTTTCTGATATTCTGCAGAGAATAGTCTCAGATATCTGACTGTGTTTCTGGAAAAGAGAATATATTTGAGGTTGAATAAAGCATGTGGAACATTTGAATTATAAGTTACTATTTTCTTTCCAGCATCCATTTATGTAATAATGAAAAGGAAGGCTGGTAGTAGATGATACAATCTATTGAATTAGTAATATAGGTTGTGATTTAAAAATGCCCACTACAGAATTCTGCTTTACCTGATAATTTGAAACAGGTTTCTCAGGCAAGTGTAAATGTTTCCTCAAAGACTGAAATGCCCACGAAGAAACACTTTCCTGATGAAAATTTAGGTTTGCAAAATAAAAATACAAAGTATTACATCTAAATCACAGGCAGGTTGTCAAATCAGACACATAGAAACCTGAAAATTAAATGCTCTGAAAAGAGTTCTTATTTTTAACTTGTTGTTGTTGTTGTTGTTATGTGCCATCGAGTCAAACCCGACTCATAGCGACCCCTCCTTGGGTTTCCGAGGCAGTATCACCACAGAAGTAGGATTGCCCAACCTTCCTTCCGAGGAGTGGCTGGTGGGTTTGAACCGCCAGCCATCTGGTTAGCAGGCAAGTGTCTTAGCCACTATGCTACCAGAGCTACCCATCAATCAAATTTGATGCCTGTGGTATTCATATGCAGCCTTGCTTTGTACATAAGAGCAAGCATCTGTCCAATTGAGCATCTAATTGGTAATCATGGATTATTAAGTTAATTATTTGAATGGAGGCTATAACCAATATAATTTCTAAAGCTCTAGATCATATAACAGTGTTTTTATAGTGACAAGAGGAAAAGAGACGTGGCTGTGACTGTAAATTGCCATAATATTGGATCATATAGATAGAATCGTGAGTAGTCATATTACCAAAACCTTCCCCTAGGTGCTTGAAGGGCTCATAAATGCCAAGTCATTGTATATTTAGTTGCCAAGGTAAATATAAGTCATTAGGGGAGCTGAGTGGAGTGGCTTCCGCTGTGCTCTTTTTCGCTTTGTGTTGTATATTGCTTGGATTCAGAAGTGTGATTGGCATTTGAGTGAAGAGAAGCCCAGCGCATGTGTTTCATTTTTGTTTTTTTTTTTTTTTAAATCAGTTATTACCTTGTAGTAATAATTGCTTACATTTATTTAGCACTTGCATTTTCTAGGTTACTATCACACTGCTTATTATTATTAGCTCTATTGAGTTGGCCCCCAACTCATGGCAGCCCCCGTGCACAGAGAGATCGGACTGTTGTGATCTATAGGGTTTTTATTGGCCGAATTTGTGGAAGGAGGTTGCCAGACTTTTCTTCCTATCTCTTTTAGTCTAGAAGCTCCACTGAAACAGTTTCAGCATCTTAACAGCACGTAAGGTTCCACTGACTGAGAGATGGGCAGGGGTGGCTGGTCTTGAAGTGTACTGCCCTGATATCAAACATGGGTCTCCCACATGGAACTCAGGAATTTTACCACTGAACCACCACCACCTTATGCTTTCACATATGCTATCTTATTTAGTTCTCACAACATCAGAAGGCTGAGATTTCTCTTCCAGAAGCCAAAAGGTGAAGGGAGAGATCCCTAGTAAAGATTGTGGGTGACAGTAAGAAGGGAGACTAGTACTTTGTTCCCTCGTTGGGTGACTGCCCAGACAGAATGCTTACCACCCTGTCCCTAGTGATACCTGAGCAGGGGAACAGTGATTTGAAGAGAGGTGGCATGATGGGGTGCTCTAGGGATAAGGGACTCAAGACAGTCTCCCATCTTCCTTTCAACCAGGTCTCAGTTCCCAGGAGGCACTGAGGATGGATCCCACATGTCCTTGCAGGAACAGGACTTTGGCATAAATGATAAATGAGGTTAGGGGCTACCATCTTGCTAGGACCCCTGTGGCATGGTGGGCAAAGAGGCACTAACTTCCAAAACATGCTGTGTGATGATGCTGCTAGCTAGGGACCTGCCAGAAGATACGGCCACATTTTACATTTACAAGAGACCAGAGACTTTTTTTTTTTTAATTTTAATGAATTAAGCCAAACTCGAACAGTAGCTTCACTCTCTATCTTCTTGTAGTTATGCACAATTTGCACATAATTTGTATGTAACATGTATAATATGTACATACACACATTCTGTTTATGCTGTATGCACATGAGGTGAAATCTGCTGTATTAATATTAAGTCTTTTAATTTGTATGCTTAATATTCTACTTAGAATATAAACACACTGAAAGCTGTGATTGCCTTTTCTATTATCCTCCCACTTGATTCAGAAGTCATGACTATGGAGGATGAAAAGATTGCAGACTATGTCATTGTTATTAAAGGTCTGGTTAGCACTTCAACTTGACAATGGCCAGTCATAAATAATAATTGAGAGAGTTATTGGGAGGGACCAGCTTGTTGCTGTGCAGATTGTTCCCATATACAGGTATGTGTTGCTTAATGTCCATTTGAGTGCTGTCCAACCTCATATACACCATGGTCCCATAAGGTTTTTTTTTTTTTTTTAAGTAATTGTTTATTATTTCACCCTAACAGTTTTAAAGACCCCAAACCCAGCCTCTTGCAGCACTAGACCACAGGTAGGATACAGTCAGATGAGGCAGAGGACATGGCTCTGAGCACAGGCTCTTGTGCTTTGTCTGGTGAGCAAGCCATGGTGGGGGCTGCAGGGCCTGGGCTGCTCCTGCTGCTCATGTGGGCAGAACAAGGGATAGAGCTGGGTGCTCTGAGCTCCCTCCTCACTCTCTTCCTTTCACTCCACTCCTGCCAGTGCCCTCTCAGCCACCAGTGCTGCCAGTGCCCAGTTTTTTAGCCTCTACCAGCAGCTCCAGCAGCTGTGGCAATGAGGACAACCAGAAGGAGGCTCCCTTAAGGTTTTAATATGGTGTTCATATAACATCCAAATTACATAAAGTCCTATTTCACAGAACATATCATGGATATTAAGCAATGTATACCTGTACACTTAAGTTCACTTAGTATTAAAATTGGAAACTCCAATTATACACTTTTTGTATAATTTTATTTATTTTGTTGTTGTTGTTGAGAATATATACAGTAAAATATACAATAATTCCACAGTTTCTATATGTACCATTTAGTGACATTGATTCCGTTCTTTGAGTTATGCAACTATTCTCACCCTCCTTTTCTGAGTTGTTCCTCCCCCATTAACATAAATTCACTGCCCCCTTAGCTAATCTTTTGAGTCACTGTTACCAGTTTGATCCAGCATAGGTAGTTCTTAAAAGAGCATAATGCTCAAGCCAGATATTTTTACTAGTTAAGCTAAACTATTGTTTGGTTTTAAGAAGACTTCAGGGGATGTTTTTGGTCTAAAGTTTAAAGATTACTTCAGGGCAGTAGTTTCAGGGATTCATCTAAACTTCATGGCTCTAGGAAATTTGGACTCCATGAGAATGTAATGTTCTGTTCTGCATTATCCTCCTTTTGATTAAGATTTTTCTGTGGAATCTTTAATCAAAATGTTGAGGAGTGGTAACCAGGCACCATCCTGTTCTTCTGGCAGTTAGCCACATATCCTCCTCCTATGCCTGAGTCTCCTCCTTCTTCTGTTGTTCTGGGAGAATGGAGACCAGTTGTTGTGCCTTAGATGACTACTTGCAAGCTTTTAAGATCCGAGGCATTACACATCAAACTAAGAGGTAGAACAAAGCACTAAATATGTTATTAGGCCAATTAACTGGGATGCCCTGTGAAATCCAAACCAAGAAACTGAATCCTATGAGGTTTTTGGTTCTACTTAATAAGCCTCAGCAGTGCTCTTTCTTGTCATTGTTTTGAATATATTTCTCAGACAACTTTTGCCAGTTCAAGTTTTTACAGGTATACAACTTACTGGTAGCAGTTATAATAATTGGCTGTGACCTTACCCTTAATGGATGCAATAATTCCATCACCATTAACTCTTCCTTTCCTGCCCTGGGTAACCACTAATAAACTTTGTTTTTATAAATTTTTGCCTTTTCTTATCTTTTTATGTGAATGAAGTGATACAATATTTACCCTTTTGCGATTGACTTATTTCACTTGACTTAATGTCTTCTAGTTCCATCCATGGGAGCTCTGGTAGCATAGTGCCTGAGGCACTTGACAGCAAACCAGAAGGCTGGCAGTTCAAACCCACCAGCCACTCCTTGGAAGGAAGATGGGGCAATTTACTTCCATAGTGGTACTGCCTCAGAAACCCAAGGAGGGGTTGCTATTAGTCGCGTCCGACTCGATGGCGCATAACAACAACAACAGTTCTATCCGTATTGTAGCATGTTTCAAATTCATTTCTCCTACTGGCTGAATATTCTGTTGCATGTATGTACCACATTTAGTTTACGTAGTCATCTGTTGATAAACATTTAGGTAGATTCCACCTTTTCACTTTTGTGAATAATGCTACATTATTCACAAACATTAGTGTACAAATCTCAAAAATCTCAAAATCTCAAGAAGTCTCTGCTTTAAAGTCTTTTGAGTATATTCCAAGGAGTGGATTAGCTGGGTCATATGGTAGTTATATTTCTAGTTGCTTGAGGAACTGCCACTGTTTTCCATAACATCTGTACCATTTTGCATTCACATCATCAATTTCCCTACATCTTTGCCATCTTTTTTTTTTTTTTTTTAAGTCTTAGTCATCTTAATTAGAATGAAATGGTATCTCATCATGGTTTTGATTTACATCTCTCTGATGGCTAATGACAGTGAACATCTTTTCATGTGTTTGGTGGCCATTTGAATGTCCTCTTTGGTGAGATGTCTATACATGTCCTTTGTCCATTTTATGATAGGGCTATCTGTTATTTTGTTGTTATCAAATTATATGTATACATATATTTATAAGCCAAAAAAATTCACTGCCATTGAGTTGATTCCAACTCATAGCAACCCCTCCTTGGATTTCCAAGGTGGTATTTCTACAGAAGTAGATTGCCTAGTCTTCCTTCCGAGGAATGGCTGGTGTATGAACTGCCAGCCTTCTGGTTAGCAGTCAAATGCCGTGGGCACTATGCTGCCAACGCTCCCACATGTATACACACACACACACATATACACACACATACGTTCATATACATGCACACACACACATATATATAGTTATATATAGGTTATTAGATTCTTGTATCACTTCATCTACTTTTATAAAAAGATAAGAAAAGGCAAATGTATAAAGAACCAAGTTTATTAGTGGTTACCAGAGGCAGGAAAGAGAGGATTAATGGTGATGGAATTATTGCATTGATTAAGGGTAAGATCACAGCCAATTATTATAACTGCTACCAATAAGTTGTATAATATTCGGAAGATATTTGCCCACTTGGTAGCTTGTCTTTTCTCTTTTTTGATAAAGACTTTTGATAAGCAAAAGTTTTTAGTTTTTATTAGGTCCTATTTATTTATATTGTCTTTTTCTTTTTGTGCTTTTGTTATTATATTACATAATCCATTGCTAAAAGCTAGGCCCAAGAGCGATGCTCTTGCATTTTCTTCTAAGAATTGTGTTGTTTTTGGATACTTAGTTCCTTAATCTACTTTGAGTTTTTTTGTATGTATAGTGTGAGGCATGAATCATATTTCATTTTTCTACATGTGGAAATCCAATTTTCCCAGCACCATTTATTGAAGAGACTCCTCTTTCCTCAATGAATGGACTTAGCACCCTTGTCAAAAATCAGTTGACCATAGCTGTGTGGGTTTATTTCTGGATGCTCAGTTCTATTCCATTGGTCTGTGTGTTTGTTGTTTTACCAACGCAAGGCTGTTTTGATTACTGTAGTTGTATAGTAAGTTTTAAAATCAGGAAATGTGAGTCTTCCTACTTTGTTCTTCTCTTTCAATATTACGTTAGCTATTTGGGGCCTTTTGCCATTCCATATAAAGTTGAAGATTGTTTTTCTGTTTCTATAAAGAATGTTGTTGGGCTTTGGATGGGGATTGCATTGAATCTATAGATCACTTTGGGTAGTATTGATATCTTAACAATATTAAGTCTTCCAATCCATGAACATGGAACATCTTTCCACTACTTCCGTAGTGATACTGCTTTGGAAACCCAAGAAGGGGTCTCTACGAGTAAGATCCAACTTGACGCCAGTGAGTTTGGTTTTGGTTTTGGTTAATCTCTTTCAGCAGTATGTTATAGTTTTTATTGTATAAGTCTTTCATGTCCCTCGTTGGATTTATTCCTAGGTATTTTATTCTCTTAGATGCTTTCATAAGTAGAAATGTTTTCCCTTTAAGATTTCTCATTGCTGGTGTATAGAAACCCAGCTGATTCTTGTTTGTTGACCTTATACCCTGAAACTTTGCTGAATTCGTCTATTAGTTGTAGAAGTTTTCTTTTGGACTCTTTGGGATTTTCTGTGTATAGGATCATATCATCTGCAAATGGCAATAATTTTACTTCTTTTCCAATCTGGATACCATTTATTTATTTAGCCTTATTACTCTGGCTAGACCTTCTAATATAATATTGAATAGAAGTAGTGAGAGCAGGCATCCTTGTCTTACTCCTAATTTCAAGGGAAAGCTCTCATTCTCTCTCCATTAAGTATAATGTTGACTGTTGGCTTTTCGTGTATGCCCTGAGTCATATTGAGGAATGTTCTTTCTATTCCAATATTCATTAGGGTTTTCATCTGGTGGGGGGTGGGGAGGAACCCTAGGAAAGATGTTCAGTTTTGGCAAATGCCTTTTCTGCATCCATAGAGATGATCATGTGGTTCTTTTTCTTCGTTCTGTTGATGTGGTGTATTACTTTGATTTTCTTTTTGTTTGTACTTTTAAATTGTGATTTGGGTGAAATTTACAAAGCATATTCATTTTATTGATTGATTTTCTAATGTTGAACTATCCCTACATTCCTGGAATTAATCCCAATTGATCGTGGTGTATGACTCTTTTAATATGCTGTTGTATTCTATTTGCTATTATTTGGAGAATTTTTGCATCTATATTAACAAGAGATATTGGTGAGTAATTTGTTTTCTTATGGTATCTTTTTCTGGTTTGGGTATCAGAATTATATTTGCTTCATAGAATCAATTAGGAAGCATTCTATATGTTTTTGGAAGAGTTTAAACAGTATTGGTGTCAATTCTTCTCTAAATGTTTGGTAGAATTTCCCAGTGAAGCCATCTGGTCCAGGGCTTTTTTTTTTTTTTGAAAGGTTGTTGATCAGTGATTCAATCTCTTCACTTGCTATTGGTCTGTTAAGCCTTTCTATTTCCTCTTGAGTCAGTTTGGCTAAATTGTATGCTTCTATGGATTTGTTCATTTCATCTAAGTTATCCAGTTTATTGTTGCATAGTTGTTCATACTATTCTGTCATAAATCTCTTTACTTCTATCAGGTCAGTTGTAATGTTCCCTCTTTAATTTTTTATTTAGTTTATTTGCATCTTTTGTCATCTAGATAAAGATTTGTCAATTTTATTGATCTTTTCAGAGAAGCAATTTCTGGTTCTATCAGTTCTATCTACTGTGTTGCTGTTTTAAATTTTATTTATTTCTGCTCTGATCTTTGTTATTTCCTTTCTTCTGGTAGGTTTAGGCATAGTTTGCTCTTCTTTTTCTGGTTCATGACGCTGTCATATAAGCTGTTGATTTGAGATCTTCTTTCTTATTTATTGTCATGTTTCCTTCTGAGTACTAACTTTGCTGCATGCTATAAGTGTTGGTATGTCGTGCTTTCATTTTTATTTGACTCTAAGAAATTTGCAGTTTCTCTTTTGATTTCTTCTGTGACTTATTAGTAGTTTAATAGTATGTTGTTTAATTTCCATGTTTGTGTATTTTTCTAGGTTTTTCTTTCCTGTTAGATTATACAGTTTTTGTAATGCCCATAGACTTGCATATGTATCTCCTGAGAGGGAGATTAGATCTTGAGAAAATATTTTGAACGATAATTTAATATAAAGCTGTGGCAGTCTAATTGTAAAACAACAGGGCTTAGTGGAAATTTTCGTTGTATCACCATAGATACCAAAATCTAATTTGATTACTCTTGTGAATAGTTGCTAACTATAATCTGATATTGACTGTTACTTTTCATCAGCTGTAAGTAGCTTGCTAATTGAGCTGGAGGCAAGCCAGAGAAATCTTTCAAAGGAGTAGTTTTATATACAGCAGTTTTAATAAGCAATTCAATGAAACCTTTTATAAAGGCAACAAAGGCAGAAAGAGACTGAACACAGTGAACATGCCTGACCCATCATTTAAATGAACAGGAGACAATACTGGATCATGTCGGTCACTCAAACCTAGTTTGGCAAGGTCAAGTAAAAATAGCTTAATTTATCCAGCAACTATGAGTATCCTTATTTGCTTAACAACTCTGTCAAAAGCAACCCTCTACGTCCCTAGAGTTCAATAAATGAGCAAGGTGCCTCTTGTGCTATCAGATTATACATATCTCTCATCATGAGAAGAGGGCATTGTGTGCTGCTCGAGTTTTTCAGTCACAGTTAAATGTACATCAGATACCTTTCCTTGGAAAAGAATTTTTTCAGAGACAAAAATATCTTTGCTTGCCCTCACCTGGGATGTGTAGCTAGATGGTGTCTTGGTTCTCTAGTGCTGCTTTAACAGATGTACCACAAAGGGTGGCTTTAACAAAGAGGGCTTCATTCTCTTACAGGTTAAGAGGCTAGAAGTCCAAGTCAAAGTGCCAGTTCTAGGGGCTGGGTGAAAGCCCCTCACCCTTAGGCTTCAGCTCTGCCTCCTGTTCCAGGCCCACCAGAGCTAGAGGCTTTTTCTGACTAATGCAGTTACTGGGTGCTGAAGCTGATGAATTGAAGATCAACAGGCAAAATGGCAGAGTGCCAAGCTTAGCAGACAACACGGCAGGCCATTAGTTCTGTCCAGAAGCAGTCCCAAGATCGGCAGGCAACATAGCAGGCCATTGATGACTCGGCCAAATGCAGGATCCAGGTAGCCAGAAAGCTAGAGACCTTTCTCAAAACTTCTTCCTATATACTGGAAGCAGGCTACACCCCGAAGGGAGCTACTTAGCTACTCACAGCAGATTCTACCATGAGGTGATTATCAATCTTATCATGGGGAATAAGTGCATCCCAGCTGCCCAACTACTCAAAACCAGGCCCAGCCAAGTTGACACACAGCCTTAACTGTCACAGATGGATAATCCCAAAATAGAGTAAGTGGTTGGTTTATTTTTTTCCTTGAGGAAATTGAATCACAGTTGCTGTTGACTGGACTCTGACTCACGGTGACTCCATGAGTGTCAGGGTAGAGTTGTACTCTATAGGGTTTTCAGTAGCTAATTTCTCAGAAGTAGATTGCCAGACCTTTCTTTTGAGGTGGCTCTGAGTAGATTTGAACTGCTAGCCTTTTGGTAAGCAGCCAAGTACATTAACTGTTTGTGCCACCCAAGAATTCCTGAGGAAATTAAAGAATAATGCAAATTATTAGGCCAGTGATTAGTAGTTGTTTAATTGAACAAACTTTTCCTACTGGCCATGGGGTAAATATGTTGTTGTTGTTATGTGCCATCAGGTCTCCCCGACTCATAGCGACCCCTCCTTGGGTTGCTGAGGCAGTATCACTACAGAAGTAGATTGCCCAGCCTTCCTTCCGAGGAGTGGCTGGTTGGTTTGAACCACCAGCCTTCTGGTTAGCAGTCAAGTGCCTTAGGCACTATGCTACCAGGGCTCCTTGAGGTATATATAGGATGTTATATTTTTTGAGCTTTTATTGTGTGCTAGATACTACTAAGCCCTTTATATGACTTGTATAATTTTAGCCTTATAATGTACTACATACTTACAAGATATATATAACATATAAAATACCTCCTATTTTATTAATGAAGAAAGTGAGTTTCAGAGAGTAATAAGTAGCCTAAATTTACATAGTTAATATCAGGCTGTGCAGCTTGGTGTTAGTCTTTACAGCTGAACTGTGTCCCACCAAGACCTGATACTTAGATAGGAAAGAATGGAAAATGAGTCTGAATCCATTTACAGGAAGAGAGGTGTGTTAGAATGGGTTCTCTAGAGAAACAAAAAACAGCAAAGCTTATATATATATATATAAAGAGAGAGAGAAATTTATCTTAGGAAAATGGCTCACAAACATATAGAAGCTGGCAAGTGCAAAGTCCCTGGATCAAACATCAAGCTGGAGGCTGTTCCTGACTCTCACAGCTGCAGGGGCTGAGGAGCTCAAGGCTGGCAGGCAGTACACCGGCTGTTGACTCCAACGAATGATGAATCCAAGATCTCCAGGCCGAACGGTGGACTGTTCACTCACGGACAGTTGTAGGCAGCACAACAGAATCCCGATCCACAGAAGAATGTCTCTCTTCCCAGGATGTCCCTGGATGTCCTGGAAGCAGGCCACACCCCTAGGGAAACTCCCCTTGAACAGATTGGCCACTCAGAACACAGTCATCTGATCCCGTCATGGGAACAACCGCACAGAACTGGGATCCAGCCAAGTTGACACACAACTCCAACTATCACAAAAGGTTTGCAGAATGTTGCCTCATTGGCCTGAAGTGATTGAAGAACTACCAGGAGAACTTCTACTTGGGTCATTGCAGTTAAATGAGTTAAAGACACCATGTTTAGTAAAGTAGAAGGTCAGCAGAAATGAGGGAAACCCTCAGTGAGATACATTGACACAGTAGCCACAACAATGGAATCAAACGTCCCATCCATCCTGAAGGTGGCACAGGACTGGTCCACATTTTATTCTGTTGTACAGAAGGTTGCCATGAGTTAGAGCTGACTTGATGACAACTAACAGCAAAAATAACAACAACATTACCATTTATTTCTTCATATTATTGTATATAATGGAGATAATATATGGAAAGCGCTTGACATGAACCTGGTGCTTAATAAACAGTAGTTATTATCATTGGAGATATTATTCTTGTTTTTCTGAGTTTGGCATGATTTTGCCTAGGCCATTGTTTCTCAAACTCATTGTGCCTATGAGTCACCAAAGAATCTTGTTAAAATACAGATTTTAGTTCAGCAGTCTGGAGTGGGTGTGAGATTCTGCATTTCTAAGATGCTCCCAGATAAGCTGGCACTGGTGTCCCAAGGAACACTCGTTGAATAGCAAGGAGTCAGTCTACATCCATTCCTTAAGATCAGTGATAGGTTTCCTATGAGATAGATGGGTGTAGTGTATAGCTAAGGGAAACAGCAAAATCACCAGTGTAGAGGAGCTCAGAAATGTGTCCATGGGCTCAGTAGCAATGCAAGAGACAGGTGGAGTAACTAGTACTCAGGTATTTTAATAGAAATGAGGAGAAGCTGGAGAGGGAATAGAAATGAAGAGAAGTTCCATGGCTAGGAAATATGTTTCTACAGGAAAGATGAAAGTAATTGGGAAAAGTGTTCGTAAGTGTGAACAGGTCATTATGTAAAGAAGATCTGGGTTGGGAAACTCAAAAGACAAGCTGTCTGATCAGGGCTAGGACTAAAGTGAGCCAAGTAAGGACTCTAGGGTGCAAAACTTAAGAAGGCATTATTCTCAGATGCCCACCTATACACGCACCATTCTCAGAGTAAATATCTCCTTAAATGTTGTGTCCTAGGCATCTCACTCTCCTTACCTTAGCCCTAGTCTTGTTCTTTGTATAGGTAGTACCTAGAGAGCCACCTGTCTGTCAGTTTGTATGTACCGTGGTAGCTTGCATGTTGCCGTAATGCTGGAAATTACGTCACTGGTATTTCAAATACCAGCAGGGTCACCTGTGGTGGATGGGTTTCAGCAGAGCTTTCAGACTAAGACAGACTGGGAAGAAAGGACTAGTTATCTACTTCCAAAAACTAGCCGGTGAAAGCAGTATGGATCACAACACAATATTGTTCAATAAGTAAAGGAACCCCCTGGGTAGAAAGGCCCTCAAAATATACAGTGGCCGCAACAATGGACTTGAGCGGACGAGTGCTAGTGAAGATGGCACAGGACTGGGCAACGTTTAGTTGTTTATTTGGTTCTCACGAGTCTCATCCAGTGCCACGGCAACCAATAGCAATAACAGAGCTGTTAACTTGGAAGGGACTTTGAAACCAAGCCCCAAGTTAAATGACTTGTTCATGGTAATTAATAGTAAATTTTAGTATTTTACACATTCTAAAATGCTCGTTTTTTTTCACATTTTAACATCTTTGAAATCAGAATTGTCTCATAATCGATGGCTTTTGACCATTCTGTCATAGTTTGATTGACAACATTTTATCTTTTTTTAGTGTACAAAAAACAATGGAATATCTTACAGTTGATAGGTTCTTATATACATGCTGCTGTTGTTGGGCACCATTGAATTGGTTGCAACTCATAGCAATCCCATGTACAACAGAATGAAACACTGCCTGGTCCTGCACATCCTCACAATTGTTGCTATGCTTAAGCCCATCGGGCCTTCCTCTTTTACACTGACTTTCTATTTTACCAAGCATAATATCCTTCTAGGAGCTCTGGTGGCATAGTGCCTAAAGCATTTGACTGCTAACCAGAAGGCTGGTGGTTCAGACCCACCAGCCACTCCTCGGAAGGAAGATTGGGCAATCTACTTCCATAGTGATACTGCCTTGGAAACTCAAGGAGGGACTGATCTCTCTTGACAGCATGACCAAAGTACAAGAGGCAAAGTTTTGCCATCCTTGCTTCTAAGGAGCATTCTGGCTTATATACATATTTGACTTATATTCTTATTTGTATGCAAATAACACACACACTTTTTTGCAAACCATGTAACACCTCACGTGTTAGCTTCTTATGTGCATCTTATGAGTTATATGCATGTGCACGTTATTTCCCTGGGCTCATTTCACTATATGTGAAAATATGGTACATGAGATATAGGAGGAGAGAACCAGGTCTCTTGCCTCTTTATTCAGTGCTCCTCCTCTGCTACCTGCCAGCAGGTGTCCTGACGTGGTTACCTGTTGCCGAGGCAGTTATCGTAGTGTTGTTGAGGTTATCTTGATGCTCTTGGAAGCAGCTTAGCATAGCAGCTAAAAGCACTGGCTGTAGAGCCCTTATCGGCTATATAACTTCTGTGCCATTCAGTTTACTCCTCTGTGAAAGGAGGATGACAAAAAATGTTACCTTCCTGGTAGTGTTCTTGTGAGAATGAAATGAATCAGTCCATGCAAACCACTTGGAACAATCCCTGGCACACAGTAAGCACTCACCAAACATGCTATTGTTATTGTTGACAGACTTCACTGGCCGAGTCTCTGGAACTGGCAGTGTTTGCATAGTAACTTGAACACAATAGCTATCCCTCCTTGCAGGCTATATAACTGTACTGAAAGTTCTGTTAACCTCTGGGCATAATTCCTAGGTAACAATCTGATTCAGTACTTAATGCTGACTGTAGAATTTCCATCCATAAAAGTTATTAAAAGTGTAAATTGACAAAGATTTGTCTTGACTGATACAGATGTTGGGCTGTCTGCAAACAGATGTGCCAGGTAAGATCTGTGACTGTTCATGATTTCCTATTAGAGTGAGACCTATTATTGTGTTAGTACCATTCCACAGTGCCAGGAAGTTCTGACTAGATTGTCTTTGCTACGAGACTTGATCAGATGAGACGTGGCTTACCACGGTGCCTTTTTTTATTCTGTCACTCATATTTATTCTGAATATGATTGCCTAACACAGCTGTCTTGAATGTAATGGATAGACACAGCATTGTTGTTCTTCGTACTTATTTTTAAAATGTCCCCCGTTTTTCCGTTATATTCTTGTGATAATTACGTTCAACTAGTTGAATTGTGAGGCTAAGTTAAGCGTCTCCTGAGCTTCTTCCCCTCACTCAGCAGAAAACAGTTTATCCCCCTGAACTCTCAGAGTGCTCTGTTGCTGTTTTACAACATTTGTCATGGGCTGTAATTTATTGGCTTCTGTGTTTGCTTGCTTTGTCTTCTGCTTGGTTTTGAGGACCCTTAGAGAAAGGATCTTAGCTTACCCTTTATTTTTGCCAGTACTATGCAGTACCTTGGGAGCTCTGGTAGCATAGTGGCTAAGGCACTTGACTGCTAACCAGAAGGCTGGCGGTTCAAACTCACCAGCCACTCCTCGAAAGGAAGGTTGGGCAATCCTACTTCCGTAGTGATACTGCCTCGGAAACCCAAGGAGGGGTCGCTATGAGTCAGGGCTGACTCGACGGCACATAACAACAACAACAACAACAATGCAGTACCTTAGGGAGCTCTGGTGGCGTAGTGCCTAAGGCATTTGACTGCTAACCAGAAAGCTGGTGGTTCAAACCCACCAGTCAGTCCCTGGAAGGAAGATTGGGCAATCTACTTCCGTAGAGATACCGTCTCAGAAACCAAAAGGAGGAGTCACTATGAGTCAGATCCGACTCAATGACAGTGAGTTTTTTGTTTGTTTTTTTTAAAATACAGTACCTTGCATAGTACTTTGTAGTTCTTAGTGGAAATTTATTGACTTAATTTTGTCTTAGTTGCCTAGTGCAACTGTAACACAAATAGCACACGTGAATGGCTTTAAAGAATAGGAATTTATTTCATCACAGTTCTGAAGGTTAAAAGTCCAAATCAGGCTCTTGTATGTCAGTTCCTTTCTTGTTGGTAGTCCTGAGCATTCTTTGGTTCCTTGGCATTCTTTGGTTTCCAGAAAGTCCTTACATGGCCACTGTCTTCTGCTCTGTATGGGGTGTCTATTCTGAACATTTTAACTCAGACGTCATTAGATTTAGGATCCAGTCTACCCTAGTATGACCTGATTAACGTAACAGAAGAAGAACATGATTTCCAAACAAGATCACATCACAAGTGTACGGGCCAGAAATTCAACACATATTTTGAGGGGCACACATTAATTCATAAGGTTTAGGTTTCTTAGATCTGGAATAGATGTAATATATTTTTTCATTCAATTTTATTTATTTTGTTGTTGACAATATACACAACAAACATACAATACTTAACAGTTTCTACATGGACCATTTGGGAGCTGTGGTAGTATAGTGCCTAAGGCACTTGACTGCTAACCAGAAGGCTGGCGGTTCAAATCCACCAGCCATTCCTCAGAAGGAAGTTTGGGCAATCTATTTCCATAGTGATACCGCCTCAGAAACCCAAGGAGGGGTTGCTATGAGTCGGGCCCGACTCGATGGCACATAACAACAACAACAACAACAACATGGACCATTTATTGACACTGATTACATTCTACAAGTTATAATCATTGTCAGCCTCTTTCTCTGAGATGTTCCTCATCTATTAACATAAACTCACTGCCCCCTAAGGTTCTTACTAATCTTTTGAGTTGCTGTTACCAGTTTGATCCCAGGTAGATAGTTCTTAAAAGAGTATAATGCTTAAGGCAGACATTTTTTACTAATTAAGGTAAATTATTGTTTGATTTTAAGACGACTTTGATTTAAGGTTTAAAGATTATTTCAGGGCAATAGTTTCAGGGGTTCATCCTTCATGGCTCCAGGAAGTTTGGAGTCCATGATAATTTTAAATTCTGTTCTGCATGTTGCCCTCTTTTGATCAGGATTGTTTTATGGAATCTTTGATCAAAACATTCAGTAATGATAGCCAGGTACCATCCAGTTCTTCTGGACTTGTGGCAAAGGAGGCAATTGGCATGGAGGCAGTTAGCCACAAATTCCACATCCTTCTCCTATTCCTGACTCTCCCTCTTCCTATGTTGTTCCAGGTGAATAGAGACCAATTATTATGCTTTGGAGGGTCACTTCGAAGCTTTTGAGATCCCAGGCACTACACATTGAACTAGGAGGTAGAATAAAAGTACTAAACATGTTATTAGGCTAGTTAATTGGGATGTCCCATGAAACCATGACCATAAACCTCCAAACCAAGAAACCAGATCCCAGGAGATTTTTGACTATAGCTAATCAACCTCAGCAACTACTCTTTCTTTTTCTTGTTGTTGTTGTAAATATATCTATCACACAACTTTTGCAATTCAACTTTTTACAGAAATAAAACTTACTGACAGCAATTAAATAATTGTCTGTGCAGCCCTAATCAAACAGCTCATCTGAGGTTATGCCAGTCTCCCCAATATCTACTTATGAAAACCTGGGGAAGCTATTCTCCATCAGTTAGCAAATGATATCTAACTCAATTAGCTGTATTACATATCAGTACTAGGAATGATAGTATGCCTTGATGAGTTCAGGCAAATTTATTTCTGGTACCAGATGCCATGTACCAAATCTCACGTTGTACCAACCCTCCTTCCCAGTGAGAAAATGAGTGATGTTGGCATGGGGAGTTATAGAAGTCCAATAGGCTTATTAGCCTGGGAAGGGAAGTTGAGGGAGGAGCTTGCTTTGCTTAACTGTAGCTGCAAGCAAGGGAGAGCTGGCTTGGCAGAGCTCTTGGCTCCTGACTGTCCAACAGGCCTCATGGAGGGGATTTTGGTCTTTCAGAATTGACAAAGTAGGGAACACTTTTGGTGAATGCTTCGTGACAAATGCTCTAAAAGGCACCTCAGACTTCTGCCAATCTTCAGGTAACATTTACCAAGTTTGTGACTTATCAATCTCCTTAAATACACATTTCATTGATCAGCTGACATATGCTGGGAAGGGTAGAACGATGTGATATTTAAGATTGAACAGCAATCTCTGTTTGAAATGAAATGCATTTCACATCTTCCATAATGTGACTTGCTTCTGAGTTATTATTAACATCCTTAAGGAAAATAGGTGTTAAAAGTTCATTCATCGCTGAGGTGCTTCACTGTCTCTTATTTACCCCTTTTACCAGAAAGTGTGAGCCACACATTTCGGTTCAGGCTGATACCTTGCATCAGTGTAACGTGAAAGGGGCTATTTCTAACTTGGAAGGTTGGAAGAGATGTCAGTGGAGTAGCAGAGAGGGAAAGCTAGACAACTTTGCAGCTTCGGGCAGAGTCTTTATTAGGAAGCTTTAAAAAATAAGGCCTGAGTGTTCAGCATTTGCCGTGGCAGCTGCCTCCGAGTCTAGCTTGGCTTCCCCCTTCCCCTGATCCCTGGCCAGGTGGCACCCCCCACCCCATCCACGGCCACTCTGCCTCTGTCCTCCCTTCGTCCCTTCCTCCTCTCCCTTCTTACCTCCTCCTTCCTCCTCCTCGCCTACGCTGCCCAGGAGTCCTGGCCGGGAATGCACTCAGGACAGCAGCTGGAAAGTGTAACTCTACTGTAGAACTAAATGCACTGTGCATGAAACTTGGGGGGAAAAAAACAATGTACAAGCCTGTTGACCCTTACTCTCGAATGCAGTCCATCTATAACTACATGAGAGGAGGTGCTTATCCCCTGAGATACTTTTAGCCATATCCAGTTCCACCTTTCCTTTATATCAAGTTGAACTTTCTGTGGGAGGACAGCAATTTAATGGAAAAGGAAGGACAAGACAGGCTGCAAAACACAATGCTGCTGCTAAAGCATTGAGGATCCTGCAGAATGAGCCCCTTCCTGAGAGGCTGGAGGTGAATGGAAGAGAATCAGAAGAAGAAAATCTCAATAAATCTGAAATAAGTCAACTGTTTGAGATTGCACTTAAACGGAACTTGCCAGTGAATTTTGAGGTTGCCCAGGAGAGTGGCCCACCCCACATGAAGAGTTTTGTGACCAAGGTGTCAGTCAGGGAGTTCATAGGGGAAGGTGAAGGGAAGAGCAAGAAGATTTCAAAGAAAAATGCTGTGATCACTGTTCTGCAGGAGCTGAAGAAGGTACCCCCTCCCCATACAGTCGAGCAAGTGAAGCCCAGAATCAAAAAGAAAATAAAATCCATAGTCAGACTCCACACAGGCTCAGAATAAGGCCAGGGAATGAATCCAATTAACAGACTGGCCCAGATCCAGCAGGCGAAAAAGGAAAAGGAGCCAGAGTACCTGCTCCTCCCCGAATGAGGCCTCCCACGCCACAGGGAGTTTGTGATGCAGGTGAAGGTCGGAAACCACACTGCTGAAGGAGCAGGCACCAATAAGAAGGTGGCCAAATGCGACGCAGCTGAGAATATGCTAGAGATCCTTGGTTTCAGAGTCCCACAGGTTCAGCCCACCAAACCGGCACTCAAGTCAAAGGAGAAGACACCAATAAAGAAACCAGGGGATGGAAGAAAAGTAACCTTTTTGAACCTGGCCCTGCAGATGAAAATGGAACTAGTAAAAAGGAAGATGAGTTTAGGATGACTTACCTTAGTCACCAGCAGCAGCTGCCTGCTGGAATTTGTACCATGGTGCCCGAGGTTGCCCAGACTGTAGGTGTCCGTCAAAGACATCACACCAAAGATCTCAGCAGAGTAGCTCCAAATCCTGTCGAGGCCACTGCCATAATCTCCCGGGAGCTGTTGTATGGAGGCACCTCGCCCACGGCTGAGACCATTTTAAAGAATAACATTTCTTAGGGCCATGTGCCCCATGCACCTCTTACCAGACCCTCTGAGCAACTGGACTATCTTTCCAGAGTCCAGGGATTCCAGGTTGAATACAAAGACTTCCCCAAAAACAACAAGAATGAGTTTGTATCTCTAATCAATTCTCTCAGCTGCCTCTGATCAGCCATGGCATCGGAAAGGATGTTAATTCCTGCCATAATATGGCTGCACTGAACATATTAAACTTGCTGTCTGAGTTGGACCAGCAAAGTACAGAGATGTCGAGAACAGGAAATGGACCGTTGTCTATGTGTGGGAGGTGCTGAACCTTTACTGACCATGAGCCATTATTAAGCCCCAACATATATACATATACTGGACATACTGAAACTGCTTTGACAAATTGGAATTTCTGATACCTCTAGTGGGCTGAGAGACATATGGATGATGAACTGGACACAACAGTGCTGAGGAAGACAGAACGCAGGAGGCAGCTGTGGCTGTGACTGCGTGTGCTTGTGGATGAGGGATGGGACAGAGGAGAGGAAGTGTCCACTCCCCACACAAGAGCAGCCTAATACGGGGCCACCAGCCTCCTGTTGACCCCTTCTCCGCTGCGGAGCTACAAGGCCACGCCCCAGTCCACCTCACTGCTTGGTTTTGTTTCTCAGCTGCGTGAAAGAAGAAAATCCCGAGCAACAACCCTCTTCCCCAACTGGCTCGCTCAGACATTTGGGGGTAAACACTGGACAGCCACACCAGAGCGAGACCTGAGACTGGCCAGAGCTGCTGGGTCCTCCTGGGTGTCACCTCCCTTCCCAGTGTGCTGAGCCCCCTCCCCGCCCAGTGCTACCCGCAACTACTGCTTTCTCTTCCAGCAGCGATGAACGCATTCTTAATTTCATTATTTTCTGTCAGTTAAAATGACACTATATTACAATTTTTATTTTAAAGTTTCTCAGTTGTATCTAGTTAATATGCAATTTGATTAATGCTTATACACAACTGTAGGAGCTCTGGTAGACAATTTAGAACCTTGTCTGAGACTGATTTTATCAGTAATCTAACTGGCAAAGATCATATCCATGTGTATGTGTGTGGTTATCAGTTTTTATTTTTTCGAACTCACCCAGGACCATTTCAGTGATGCAGTGCATGCCCTCTGGTTGAGCAGAACTCATCCTAGGCATTTCAGAAACCCATGATGAAGTCTCCTACAGTTGTATAAATTGTAGTTTTGGGAATTTTAAACTTTCAAGGATCATTTGGTTCCTTTTCTGTTTTTATTTTGGCTAATGGAATGACTTAACACAAATGAACTTTGATCTTTGTGTTAAAGATGATGAAAACAATTGTGTGCTTATACATGTGGCTTTTCTGGCCCCGTAGCCTTTGCACTATACTACAGGATGCGATCTCCATGTAGTCCACACAGAACTGCAGATTGATTTTCTGTTAATTACATCTCCATGTAGGGCTGAAAAGAATGGCCTATGTTTATCTAGAAACTGTGTTGCTTTTGATGTTGTGTGATTGTGCACAGAGATGTGTGCAGGGAGGTTCTGCAGCTGTTCCAGATAAAAGCACGGTAGCCTTGCGAGTCAAGTTCTGCTTTGATTCATTGTTTATGCTGGAAATTTTTTCTCCGCATGGAATGTAAGTAATACTTAGTGTTTGTCACCAATAAACGGTAATACTAACTTTGTTTTTGTTGTTAGTTTATTCTTAAATGCCACTACTGCTAGATTGGTCCCCTCCCAACCCACCCCTTTTTTTATTTTTAAGAAAGTAAATTTGTAATCCTTGTGATTCCATCTGGGCAGAAATCTGAAATAACTTTATATCAAACCATTGATCAATAAACAGCTACTGATGACAAAAAAAAAGGCTTGAATCATTAAAATTTCTCAGACTATGAACCATACTCTTAATACAATATAAGGAAAGTAACAGGATTTTGGATTATCTGAATAACTTCCCTTCAGTTTTTATGGGTAATTATAAGTTGACTGTACTTAAACGTGCTTTGTGGCAATGCCAGCCAACTTGTTGCCTTCTGGTCCATTCCTGCTTATGGAGATTCCAAGTGTGTCGGAGTAGAACTCAAAGGTTTTCAGTGGCTGATTTCTTGGAAGTAGATCATCAGCCCTTTTTTCCAAGGTGCCTCTGGGTAGAGGGAAACCTCCAGCCTTTTGTTCAGCAGCTGAGTGTGTCAATCATTGCACCACCCAGGGACTCACTGTAGCAATATGTTGTTGTTGTTATTGTTAGGTGCCAAGGAGTTGGTTCTGAGTCATAGTGAGTTCATAGTGAACCTGTGTGCAACAGAATGAAACACTGTCCAGTCCTGCGCCATCCTCACAATCGTTGCTATGTTCGAGTCCATTATTGCAGCCACTGTGTCCGTCCATCTCCTTGCAGGTCTTCTCCTTTTTTGCTAACCCTCTATTTTACGAAGGAGCTCTGGTAGCATAGTGCCTAAGGTACTTGACTGCTAACCAGAAGGCTGGCGGTTCAAACCCACCAGCCACTCCTTGGAAGGAAGATGGGGCAATCTACTTCCGTAGTGATACTGCCTCGGAAACCCAAGGAGGGGTCGCTATGAGT
Source organism: Orycteropus afer afer (assembly GCF_000298275.1). Taxonomy (NCBI): domain Eukaryota; kingdom Metazoa; phylum Chordata; class Mammalia; order Tubulidentata; family Orycteropodidae; genus Orycteropus; species Orycteropus afer. The sequence goes on along the minus strand of NW_006921623.1, from coordinate 10,707,200 downwards.
CGGGTCTGACTTGACGGCACATAACAACAACAACTATTTTACCAAGCATTATATCCTTCTCCAGGGACCGGTCCCTTCTAACCACATGACCAAAGTACAAGACATGAAGTCTGACCATTCTTGCTTCTAAGGAGCATTCCAGCTGTGCTTCTTCCAAGACAGATTTTTTTTTTTCCATTTTCTTTCTTTCTTTTCTTTTTCATTTTTGCAGTGCTTTTTCAAAGACATATTTCTTCATTCTGGAAGTCCATGGTATACTCAGTACTCTTTCACCAATAATACAAATCACATGCATAAATCTTTCAAAACTTGGTTCCTATTGATATCATTTTTTTCATAAATAGATTATATCTGTGTTGATATGTTTACCTAGAATTTGGTGGAGGAGTCAGAGGATATTGTTTATTTTTTAGTTTGATCTCAGGCAGCTATGTCTGGAACTAGTGTGTATTAGAAATGAAAACTTAGCCAAGCAATTACAAATTAGAAATTGGAATGTGATAGATTTGTGCATGTCATTAAACCCCACATCTGATTTGAAAATTCATCAGGCTTTGGGCTCTTCCCTTCAGAATTAAAAAAAAAAAAAAAGTTGATTTAAATTTTTTTAAAAAATAAAATAAATGTAGAAAAACTATCAATTAGGTTTCAAAACCAAAAAATCTAAACTCACTACCATAGAGTTAATTCCTACTCATAGTAACCACCATTGGGTTTCCAAGGCTATGAATCTTTTTTGGAAGTAGATTGTCTATTTCCTGCTGCAGGGCAACTGGTGGGTTTGAACAACTGATCTTATGGTTAGCAGCCACATGCCCTAAACACTATACCACCAGAGCTTCTTCAATTAGGTTTAGATTTATCAATTTGAGCAACCATGGTTCAAAATGCTTGGATATACTGACTTTCTTTTTTCCTGTCTTTCCTGACTTTGGGAATGGTATATAATTGAACAGTCTGCAGAACAAGCCTGTTGGAAGAGGTTAGAAAAGTGAAGGATAGTTACGTGCTGGAGAAAGAGGACCGAATGTCTCACACAAAAAAAGCAGTGGGGAAAGGCATTTCAAAAAGAGGACATACACACAACAGATGAAGATACATTATGATAATCTAACAGGAAGAAGCATATTTTTCCAAAGCTACATATAAAATATGAAGATATGCAGTGATAACCATAACATGAAAAAAAGGTATATTTTTTCCAAAGTAAGACTTCAGTGCTTGTTGTTTGTGATGAATTGAGCCAAAGAAGCTCAACCAAGGATTCGGATGCAGTTTTTCTCCCAAAAGTAACTTGAAGGGTTCTTGTTCATGAGTCTGTATTATATTGCAGGAGGAAGAAGTTGCTTTTCTGTATAGCCAACTTAACATAGTGCAGAGTAAAAAATATATGTTAATGAAAAGAAAGTTTTCAAAATTTGTGGAGGTTTATGTGCATTGGATAATTGGTGTTTTTCTAGCTCTGTGATATTTCTAGTTGTTTCTGTTTCAACAAGTAGTTATAAGAAAATAATTTTGAACTGTCCTCTCTGACCTCATTAATATTACATTATGCTATGGGTTATTAGTTGATAAATTTGAAGGCTCTGATAGGGAAAAACGGTGTTGGTTGTATGTTTTAGTTAACATGATGACTTTGCCTTGCGTGGATTACTACTGAGAGTATTACTGACCCATATTAATGGGATCAAGACTAATACATCTTCTGTAAAGAAGTTTTGCATCACTGAACAATAAAGCAAGACAGTATAGTTAGTGGAAAAGAAGATTTAGAACTACATAGCACATTATTTCACTTTCTATGCCATAATTTGGAGTGAAATACAATGAATGAACTCTTGAACTTGTAGGGAATGTGTGACAGACACATAAAGGCCTAGGAAGTAATGATGGGGCATGATTAGTCAGCTCTCTTTTCCTTCTCTACCTCCAACCTCAAGTGCACTGCCCAGCTCTCACAATGCTATCACATAGATACCTGGGAGAATATTGGGGAAAAAGTCAAGTCTGTATATCTTTCTTGTGAATTATATCCACTAAGCCTAAAAAGATGAGGCAATGTACTTCCATAAAGATTTCTAGCCTTGGAAACCCTCTGGAGTTGCTATGAGCTGGGACTGATTCAGTGGTAGTGGGAAGCCTGAATTGTGTAGTTCAGTACATTGGAGGGAAGGGAGAAAAGGATTAAAATTTCTTTGACTTAAAATAGGAAAAACATAATGTGAGAACCTTTATAGAAACGTAAATACTATCCAAAATACGACTACCAAAAAGTTAGCACTTCTAGTCATATTTTGACTTATGTTCGATTAAGAATATGATTCATTTATTCATTCATTCATTCATTCATCAGATGCTTACTGAATACCTATTGTGAGTCAGATGTTGTCCCACGCACTTGGGATGCATCAGCAGAAATAACAGCAAAAATTTCTAGTGGAGGACTTGGACAATAGACAGTAGATATAAAAAACAAGTAAATTACATAGTGCATTTGAAAGCGATAATAGAGCAGAATAAGAGTGATTTGGAGTATGTATGGGGTAGACAGTGTGTGGGAAGTTGTCACAAGTTTGATTTCCTAGAAGATCTAATCCATATAACAGAACCTTCCCCTTACACACACACACAAACTCTGTAGGATAAGTCTATTTTAAGATATAACATAACTGCATTTCAAAAAACGGAGTTCTAATGGCATAGTTGTTAAAGCATTTGGCTGCTAACACAAAGGTTGGCAGTTTGAACCCACCAGCTACTCTGCAGGAGAAAGATGAGGCAATCTGCTTCCATAAAGATTTACAGCCTTGGAAACCCTAGGAGGCAGTTTTTCTCTGCCCTATAGAGTCACTATGAGTCAGAATCAACTCAGTAGCAGTGGGTGGTGGTAGTGATCTGTCAGAAAGTTCAAGAAACTCCAGAAGAACTAGATGGTGACCGGCTACCACTGTCAACCACTCAGAGGGGGATCTATATAGGAGATCCTAGATAGAGAGCGAGAACAATGTGGAACAAAACTCAAAATCATTTGGGAGAAAAAAAAAGGGGGGACCAGGTTTGCTGGTCTGATAGAGCCTAGTGGAACCCCTGAGACTATGGCTCCTAGCTGCCCTTCAGGTCTGAAATTGAGCCCACACCTGTGGCTTCCAGCCAAACAAAAGACAGGCATATGAGGTAGATACACTCCTTGGAGAGATCAAGCATGAGAGAAAGAGGGCTGTTTATGCACAGGGAGACAGCTCAGGGGGCAGGAGTGCATGGAGGGATGGACACAGGGAAGAGGTAACTATGGGGAGGAAGTGGGAGGGGAGCTGTTGCATTGGGGTAAATTATAGGCAATGTCATGAGACAAAGTGTATGTGAACTGTTGTATGGAAAGTGAATTTGTTCTGTAAAATTTCACTCAAATCGCAATTTCAAAAAACAAAAAACAAACTAGTAAGAAGTCTGTTTGTTTACCCTAAACCATTTTTATGCCACCATTTTTATTTACACTGCCTCCTAACCCAGTTTGTTCACTGCTTCCCTAGTTCTGTTATTTTCTGCCAGAATCATCATTGCCGAATGATTGACTTCAGGATGGTATACTGGAGATGTTTTATTGAACTTACACTTTTTTTTTGTTTTTAGGCCACACAAGGTTCCAATGCCAGAACATAGTTCATGGCTATAGTTATAGCCTTGGGAATAGCAGTTTATAATAACTGGAAATTAGACATGCATGAGAGGATAAGAAGGTTGAGATTTTAGTGTTTAGATGAAGAAAGTAGGTCAGAGGGAAGAGGTATATCAGAGGTTAAAGGAAATGATTACTTAACGAGAAAATAGTGTCCAGGGTTGCTACTGAGGACAGTAAATATGCCATGAATCATAAAGGAAGTAAAATGGCATGAGTAGTTTGTTGGTGCTACTGGTTCCTTAGGAACTCTGGTGGTATAATTTTAAGGCATTTGGCTGCTGACCACAGGTTATAATATAATAGCTCATTTAATTCTTTCACCCTATAAAGTAGGGTTTATTACCCCAATTTCATGGGTAAGTAAACTAAGATTTTGAAAGATGAAGTGGTTTGCCTAAATCAGTCACAAATCTCAGCTCTCTTTCCCTAAATCCTTCTTCTTTCCAATCCAGTGTAGATGGAGAGGAATAACAGGGAAAGAAACAGAAGCAGAAAGAACAAACACAGCAATGTCTACCCTTTGGTAATCTCCACCAATTCTTTCTTTCTTTTTTTAATTTTTATTGTGATTTGGGTGAAAGTTTACAGAGGAAATTCGTTTTCTACACAGAAGTTCATACATATTTTGTCTCATGACCAAAAAACCCAAAACCAAACTCACTGCAGTCAAACTGAATCCAACTCATGTCGACCCTTCCTTGCATTTCCAAGGTGGTACCTCTATGGAAGTAGATTGTCTTCCTTCCAAGGAGTGGCTGGTTGGGTTTGAACTGCTGATCTCTGGTTAGCAGTCAAATTCCTTAGGCACTACACCACCAGAGCTCCTTGTCTCATGACATTGATTGCAATTCCCCACAGTGTAACAGCTCTCATCCCACTTCCTCCCTGTAGTTACCTCTTCCCTGTGTCCTTGCCTCCCATGCACTCCTGCCCCCCGAGCTGTCTTCCTGTGCAGTCACTGCTCTTCTCTTCTCCCATGATTGATTGCTCTAAGTAATGTATCTACCTGATATAAATGTTCACCCTATATGCCTGTCTGTTGTTTGGCTGGAAGCCACGGGAGTGAGTTCAATTTCAGACCTGAAGGGTAGGTAGGAGCCATAGTCTCAGGGGTCTCACCAGGCTCTGTCAGACCAACAAACCTGGTCTTCTTTTTTATGATTTTAAGTTTTTTCCACATTGTTCTCCCACTCTATCCAGGATCTCCTGCATTGATCCCTTTCTGAGTGATTGACAGTGGTAGCCAGGCGCCATCTAGTTCTTCTGTTCTCAAAGTCATATAGTCTGAGGATCACATGGTCTACTAATCCCTTGGACTAATTGTTTCCATGAATCTTTGGTTTTCTTCATTCTTCTTTGCTCTGGACGAGAAGAGACCTATCATTGCATCTAGATGGCTGCTTGCAAGCTTTTAAGATCCCTTTTGTTACTCACCAAAGTAGGATGTGGAGCATTGTTTTTGTGTAGTATGTTATGCCAATTGTGCTTGATGTCCCTGTGACTATGGTCCTGAGCCTTTAGGTCCAACTACTCGCTCCCCTCTGGGTAGCTGGCAGCAGCCAAGAAGACACCACAACCTTGCCCCTTATGAGCTCTATGATACACCTGGACATTCTTACAGCATATACAAATACGCATGTAGAAATACTGTCTGATAACCCTATACATTCACCAATTCTTTCCTGAATACAAATTGAATTCTAATTGAGTTATGAGATATTGATAGGGATGTAGCAAGATTTTTTACTATTGTCTACCAGCTTTCTGAAACAGCCTTCCCCTCACTGCCCAAAAGCCCATGATTCTCAGATTATTTTTTGATATTGTATTTTTAGCTTCAGTATTTTATTAAGCTTTTACTATAGGCCAGATACTGTTCCAGATGCTGTACATTAATTCATTTAAATTTCAGAGGATCCTGGTAAGATGGTGTTATTGTTAGCTGCCATTGAGCTGATCTCTGACTCATGTGGACACCACGCACAATGGAACAAACGCTTTCCAGTCCTGTGCTGTCCCCGTGGTTGGACCATTGTGCTTCATGGGGTTTTCAGTGGCTGATTTTCAGAAATAAATCGCTAGGCCTTTCTTCTGAGTCCTTGTAAGTCAGGGACTATTATTTTCTGCATTTTACAGATGAGAAAATTGAAGCAGAGAGAAAAAAAACTCTGGTAGCATAGTGCCTAAGGCACTTAACTGCTAACCAGAAGGCTGGCGGTTCAAACCCACCAGCCATTCCTCAGAAGGAAGATGAGGCAATCTACTTCCGTCATGATACTGCCTCGGAAACCCAAGGAGGGGTCGCTATGAGTCGAGGCCGACTCGAAGCACATAACAACAACAACAAGATCACACAACTAAGTGGAGGAGCTATGCTTTAAATCTAGAAAGTATTTAACCACAATGCTGTACTGCCTCTCAAATGAAAGACAAGTAGCTAACATAAGACAGTGTTTCTCAATTCTTTTCCAGAGATGGAATAATCGCAACAACCCTTTGAGGCAGGTACTTCTAGTATGATGATTTCATTTTATAGGTGTGCACAGAGAGGTTAATCTGCCTTTCCCAATGTCACACAGCTACCAAGTAGTGGAATCAGGATTCATATCCAGGCTCAATTGAATTAGCTGTCAGTAAAATAGCAATTATGTAAAAGTTGTTTTATGGTCTTTAAAGTCAGACCATCTTTCTTCTATCCTGCTCATTTATTAGTTGAAAACTGTAAAATCAAAAAGTATGGACTAGGTAGAAAAATACTTCTTGTCTTAGATAAATAAGTAATTACTGTTGGCTATTGGAAGAAAGGAATGCAATTGTGTAACATTTGTAGCCATCACTAAAGGACCTCTCTTTGTTCAGCGTGAGGAACTGGCACCCTTGCATAATTACTGTTTCACAGCAGTGGTTCTGAAACTAGGCTCCCACAAAATCCTAGTGCTAAAATGGTAAACGCTACAAGAGTAAAACCCTTAAGTACTAATGTTGTTGTTGTTATGTGCCATCGAGTCAAACCCGACTCATAGTGACCCCTCCTTGGGTTTCCGAGGCAGTATCACTACGGAAGTAGGATTGCCCAACCTTCCTTCCGAGGAGTGGCTGGTGGGTTTGAACAGCCAGCCGTCTGGTTAGCAGGCAAGTGTCTTAGCCACTATGCTACCAGAGCTCCCTTAAGTACTAAATAACATTGAAAAACCCAAATAAGAGCAATCTTAACAATTCACAGAAAATACATTTATGGATAGGATTTTCTCAATTAAATATTTTTTCTTAAAAAACTTTTTCTGACCCTTTGGAGCCTGCCTTGTTAGTGAGTGACTATATGAATGAATAGCAAACATAAAAATAAACAAAACTAGAAACTGACTGTTCTACCTCAGCTCTCTGTGTAGGCAACACTGTTTTTGGTATTCTTCAGAGAGCTCCCTAGCTCCAGTCAAGCAGTCAGCATTGAGTATGGCATTTGATGGGCCCATTCGGTCCACATGGCTTTTCTTTCTGGCATTTAGTTTAGCACAGAGAAGGGACACATAAGGAAGGCTTGTTACAGAAAAAACAGGTAAAGCAGAGTTTTGGAGAATCTTTGCTATTTCATTTCACCCCTTGGAACAGGAAAACATCTTTCTTAATTTATTCTTAAACTAAGTTTACATCTGGATCACCCTCCACCCATAACTGTAATACAGCTCTGCACTGATGATTCTACACCCCCTTTACGGTTTATGTTCTTAGGAAGCACAGCTGAAGAAAGATTCTTGTTTGCTGGCCTTTGGGAGCTTCTCTTTGCAAGTTTAGAAATGCCCATGTCTTCTTGAAAGGCAGGAACATTAAGAACAAACTTTTATGGAAGGAAGGCACACTCAGTGTCTGCTCGACACACTCAGTACACGGAAATTGTTCCCTTTCTGATGGTAGGAAGTCTTTAACATCCTTTTACTTAAAAGAAAATAAGCAGATGGATTGGAGCAAATAAACGATTGTAAATGGCCCTTTGCAGACTGTGGAAGCACTCAGGCCTGGCCTCCCCACGTCTGTGCCATGAAGTCATTAAGTTCTCCTGCTGACTCCCGTTCCCTCCACTGTCTTCCTGACCAACTGGAAGCAGCTGTGTGCTATGTGTCTCTGCAAGAGTTCTCACCCCACCAACACACACACATCCCTACCATCCCCAGCATACACACACACACCTGCCATCCCTAACACACACAATCACACACATCTACCATCCCCAATCCACACACTATCACCACAACACAAAACACATACACCTGCCCTTCTCAACACACATGCACACACACACACACACTCCTCACCATCCCCAACATACACCCATGCCACCATCCTCAACGCACAAATACACAATGCACACATTATATCTGCCACCTCCTAATGTGTACCCATACATATATCTGCAGACTGCTTTACTTGCTATCTCTATGGAGTTAAAGAATAGAAAAAATAGTCAATAGCAGATAAGTGTTATCATGCTGCTTTAAAACCAGAGAGAAAAATAATACTCCTCTTTACACAGTGAAAACAACCAGTACAAAAATGAAGAGAGATAACTTGTTTGGTTGCTATTCATTTGGCTAGTAGAGTGGTAGACCAGTCAGATAACTTGAACAAAGGCATTATTAAAAGAAAAAATGGTTAAATGGATATGAATATTAGAATGGGAGAAAAAGTTCTATCAGTTCTGTCATTTTGCACCATTTTCCTCAGAGACAGACATCAGATAGATATGTTTACTAAATTTCCCATAGAAATGATGGATTCTGTATTTTGATGTATTTGGCTTTGGGGGACTATAAAGATCTCCACACACCCAGCCATTTAATCTTCAAAGCTTGGTCTAAATAGTTCCCTCAGTCTTCCTTATTCCCTGAGTCTTTCCATTGGTTGTATGTTTAGAATCTTAATGCAAACACAAGAGGCCAAGGCTTTCATATTGCTCTGCTACCCCCATTTATGGGATCCCATTCCTCCTACTGCAAAAGGTTCTTTGAGGCCCACATTTGGGTGACATTCCTGTGTTTCTCAAGCAATTTAAGGCCTATGATTCACAACAGTGGCCTCGCACTCTTGTTTACTGCCCCTGTCTGGACTGCTTTTTCTTTGCTGGCTTTAGTTATGCTAACACCCCACTACCTCCATGACTGATGAGCTAGTGGCAGGTAGGTCACAAGGGCATTTGGGCCATTTGACCTGGAATTAAGGGAGAACAGATACGGGTTTTGTTGGCTCTAAAACAACTGGTAGCTGTGCCTAGTTTTTTTTAAGTTATAGAGACAAGAACATCCCTGGTTCCTCTTTCTTAATAAAGAGATATATAAGAAGGACATGAGGTAGAGGGAAATCTTTCCTATTAGAGTATGTTGATTTCATACGCAAAAAGCCATAGGTATGTTTTTACGTGAACACTATTGTAAAAACAAAAACAAACAAAAAAAATGGTGTCTAGTTTTGAATTAATAATAATCTAAGTTCTTTTTTAAAAATGGAAATATATTTTTTTGTTTCTTTTCCTCTTTAAACGCCTAGATTGCTTATAATAAATGGTAGCTTTTAGGTCTGCAGTTAAGATTTCTAGATAACTTTGAGCACAAAAAAGGACGAAATGTTGATATTTAGCTGAGATTTTATCAAAACCCAATGATTTTGTAAAGAGAATGTGATGGAGAAGGAGCAGTACATTTGACAGTGGTGGAATACACATGTTCCCTCATAAATTAATATTTACTAAATGTTCATAATAAATTCAGGCCTTGTCACAGATTTTCCCAAGCAAAGCTAATCACAATATTCTCAGCATTTATTTATCCTTCTGCTCTCCTCTGATGCAGCACTTGTCTGCTATAATTTTTTTGTGGTTTATCGTACCCATGGATTGAGCATCTAAGATCAGCGTTCTTATCCAGCTTCTCAATTTTCAGTACAGTGGAGGGTGTTCAGTCAATAGTGAGTGAAGAATGAATGCACAATCAAATGATTATTTGGAAGTGATTTTGTTAACGGAGGTGGAGAGTGGGTACCGAACACCCAGGCCAACTCAGTGAAAAGACATTGGCTCCTTCACAGGAGTCCTGAAATATGCTAGGGGAAACATGGGGGAAATCAGACCCAGCTAAGAATCTCTGAACCCTTCCTGAAAACTGGAAACAATCTATTAACAATACCTAATGTTTACTTACTTATTTTGAATTCTTACTTAATTCTCATGGTAATCTTACAAGCAGGTTTTATTAATCTCATTTCACACTTGAAGAAACTACATTTCCAAAACCAAAACCAAAACCAAACATGCTGCCATCGAATCGGATCTAACTCATAGCAGCCCCTTCTGGGGTTTCTGAGGCAGTATCACTACAGAAGTAGATTACCTATCCTTCCTTCCAAGGAGTGACTGGTGGGTTTGAACCACCAGCCTTCTGGTTAGCAGTCAAATGCCTTAGGCACTATGTGTTAGACTGGGTTCTCTAGAGAAACAAAAACCAGCAAAGCTTATATATATATATAGAGAGAGAGAGAGAGAGGGAGAGAGAGAGAGGAAAATTTATCTTAGGAAATTGGCTCACAAATGTATAGAAGCCAGCAAGTCCAAAGTCCCCGGAGCAAACGTCAGGCTGGAGGCCTTTCCCCACAGGGGGCTGAGAAGCTCACAGCTGGCAGGCAGTACACCGGCTATTGACTCCAACGAATGACGAATCCAAGATCTCCAGGCCGAACGGTGGACTGCTCACTCACTTCTGTTTTACAGGCCGCACAACAGAATCCTGATCCACAGAAGAATGTCTCTCTTCCCAGGATCTTCCAGGATATCCTGGAAGCAGGCCACACCCCTAGGGAAACTCCCCTTGACAGATTGGCCACTCAGAACACAGTCATCCGATCCCATCATGGGAACAACCACACAGAACTGGGGTTTAGCCAAGTTGACACACAGCTCCAACTATCACAGTCCACCCCTTGTCAACTTGGCAGTTGTACACATCTTCTTAACCGTATATAATCTCTAAATAAGGACAATTGTAAAGTCATATCTGTTTCTAACATGATACACTAACACACATACAACCAAAACGCATTAACCTTATTTATATTTCACAGTTCGTAACAGAAGGAAACAAAAATATTTGATGCACATATACAGTGAAGAAATGTAACAATCACAGTCCTCGTTTCTGCAGCTGGTCACGTGGTCGTAGCTGATATTCAGAACTACCTTCTTCCACCACCCATTCTGTATTTCCCTTGCCCTCAGCAAGCACCTCAGCTGGTCATGGTTCTTTGCCTGGTGGGGTGACCCAAACCTTCATTCCTGAAGGGTCTGGGCCATTAGCAGTCATATCAGAGTTGGGTTGCTGTAATTTTCCATTGACTTTAATCACAGGACATGATAGTACTAAGAGATGTCCTAAAGAATCTCCTGTATTCCAGACGTATTCTTTTTTACCTCCGTTATGTAAAGCCAACCCAGTTTCACCTTGGTAATCAGGATCTATCACACTAGATAGTACAGTAATGCCCTTCTTTGTCTGTTGATCCAGAGGCATGAGGAAGCCAAAATGGCTGGGTGACATTCTTAATTTCCAGTTCAATGCAATCAGTATTGTGTCTCCAGGTGGGAGTGTTCCTCCCTTTGGGACTAAGATCTCCAGACCCGCAGAGAATAGGGTAGCAGGGACAGGAAGCAAAAATTTTTTGAGTAGGTCACTAGGGGTAATAGTGAGTGGTACCACTCCTGTTTCCACCCCTTGGTTCCTGGACCCGTGAATCCTGGCTATTGGAGAAACAGAACCATATATTGGATGCTGGTTTAGAGCATATACAGCCTCCTGGAGAACATTGCCCCAACCCTTCAAGGTATTGTCACCTAGCTGGCACCGTATTTATGTTTTTAAGAGGCCATTCTATTGTTCTATCAAACCAGCTGCTACAGTATGATGAGGAGTATGGTAAGACCAGTGAGCTCTGGTAGCATAGTGCCTAAGGCGCTTGACTGCTAACCAGAAGGCTGGCAGTTCAAACCGACCAGCCACTCCTCGGAAGGAAGGTTGGGCAATCCTACTTCTGTAGTGATACTGCCTCGGAAACCCAAGGAGGGGTCGCTATGAGTTGGGGCCGACTCGACGGCACATAACAACAGCAACAACAACAGTGAATTCCATGAGCATAAGCTCATTGCCGTACTTCATATGCTGTGAAATGAGTCCCTTGATCTGAAGCAATGCTGTGTGGGATGCCATGATGGTGGATAAGGCATTCTGAATTCCATGGATGTTAGTTTTAGCAGAAGCATTGTGTGCAGGGAAGGTGAATCCATATCCAAAATAAGTATCCATTCCGGTAAGAACAAAACACTGTCCTTTCCATGATGGAAGTGGTCCAATGTAATCAACATGCCACCAGGTTGCTGGCTGATCACCCTGAGGAATGGTTGCATATAGCGGACTCAGTGTTGGTCTCTGCTGTTGGCAGATTGAGCACATTTGTAATCTGGGGGAATTTCTTTAGAACATGAAATCAGTATTGAGGTACAAATTTCAAGCAAAATGTAGAGTGCTGGCTTGAGAGAATTATATCATCCAAGAGGACACACAAAGCCCAGCTTTGGCAGCCCTGGTGGGAAAGGTGAATCTACCTGTAGATTCATATCTACCTGTGTGAAAGGAAGGGAGGACTCTATCTGGAAAGAATGCTAAGTGTGTATATACAAGTGTGTGGGGAGAGGTTGGTTTCCTCCTTTTTTGTGGCTACAGGGAAGGCTGGACCTGGCTTTTCCTCTAAGATCCACACAGACACCCCCATTTGTATGAAGTCCTCTGTGACCCACAGACACATTGGTCTATGGCCTTCCTGGGTGCCAAACCAGTCAGCCCAGCAAACCTACTTCTCCGCTAGCACCCAGTGCTTTAAGCACACTGAATCGTAACTGTCCATGTACATGCCATTCTTTCCCACTGGACTGTGAGCAACTTAAGGATGGAGACCACATTATTAAGTCTCTTTCATCTCATTTCAGAGAGGGAAGGTAGGCTCATCAAGACCTGTACTCATGAGCACCCAGGCTAAGTACCAGCCAAACCTGCCAAAGAGACAGGAGCACTGCCTTACCCAGATGATTCCAAAACCATGGACCTTGGGAGCAACTTTGTTCCAGAGCAATCAAGCATGCTTCCTATGTCTTATACCACTTGCCCCCTAGAATCATCCTGCACTGAGCACATTGCTTTGACCTTCTGGGAAAGGTCTTTCAAGGATGTGGGGAGGTGGTTCCTTAGGGCTTAAAGCTATTCTCAGAAGTCAGAACCTTGGAGATCATAACTAATTCCCCTCATGGTGTGCAGGTACATGGTATCAGATGTCCATGCCCTCCACCCCCCACCCCACTCTCGGTACCAAATGTGTTGGACTGGGTTCTCTAGAGAAACAAAACCAGCAAAGCTTGTATATATATAGATAGAGAGATAAATTTATTTTAGGAAAATGGCTCACAAACGTATAGAAGCAGGCAAGTCCAAAGTCTCAGGAGCAAACATCAGGCTGGAGGCCTTTCCCCACAGGGGGCCGAGAAGCTCACGGCTGGCAGGCAGTACACCGGCTGTTGACTCCAACGAATGACGAATCCAAGATCTCCGGCCGAACGGTGGACTGCTCACTCACTTCTGTTGTGCAGGCCGCACAACAGAATTCTGATCCACAAAGGAATGTCTCTCTTCCCAGGATCTTCCAGGATATCCTGGAACCAGGCCACACCCCTAGGGAAACTCCTCTTGACAGATTGGCCACTCAGAACACAGTCATCCGATCCCATCATGGGAATAACCACACAGAACTGGGGTCCAGCCAAGTTGACACACAGCTCCAACTATCACAGGCATTAATTTTAGTTGGGAGTCAGTAAGTATAGCCTTGTGGGAGGGTGCCCAGGCCTTAAAACTATAGACCACAGTATGCTTGCTGTGTGTGACCTTGGGAAATTTTATCTATGCCTCACTTTCTTTGTCTGTGAAATGAGTAGGAATAATATCTGTTTCAAACAAAAATCTGCTATGGGGATTATGTAAATTAATGTAAGTACCTATGGTACAGGGTAAACATTCGGTTTTCTTATAATTAATTATTGCTCTTAGATCCATAGGAATTTAGACACAGAGCTGTAGGACTCTGAAGGACAGAGGTCTGTAAGCAGGGAACTAATAGGGTCAGGTCTAACTTTAGGAAGTACACTGGGGTTAGCAGTGGGGAGGATGGCTTGGTTCTGGAATAGCTGTTGACTGGGAGAAAAGTAGGCACTTGCAGGATTCCAGGCCTGAGCCAAGTGTCCATTAGTAAGATTAAGAGTTGAATTTAATATACCTTTCTGAAATAGAATTGATAAAATGTGTTACCAGTTAGAAGTGAAGAATGAGGGGCAGGGGGGAACTGATGACAACTGGAGATTTCTAGCTTGGGAAATAATAATGGCACCCTTACCTAAGGAGTGGGTGTGAAAGATGGGAGATTAGTGAGTTGCGTCTGGTAAAGTTACCCAGGAGAGTATGTTGTATTCAAGTGAATATGTACAGTGGGTAATTAGAAATGCCTGTCCTCAGCTCAGTGCAGAGATCAGGGCTGGTGCTAAGGGCATGGTTTTAGATGGTAATTGCAGACATTGGTGCAGATGAGGCAACCCAGAGAGAGAGAGGAGAGAAGAGATAAAGGCCTAGGAGGGAACTCGGTGTTTAAGTGCACTCTGTGGAACCAGAATGTCAGTAAAGGGAGTGAGGGAGTGGGATAGGTTTCAAAGAGTAGGGTGTGGTTAAGAGGTTTTTTGGTTTTGAATTTTGAGAAAAGAAATCATTTTTTTTATTATTATTATGAAAAGTTCAAACATACTCGAAAGTAGAGGGAATAACATAACGAACTCTATGAACACATCACCCAGATCCAACACTCATCAAGAATTCACTCTACTGGTTTTATCCACCCTCTTAGTTTGCCTGAAGTATCCTACTAAATGCCCAAGTGACTATTTTTTAAGCAAAATATATAAGAGCAAAATCTTCTGAAGTTCATTAAATGCCATGAAGTTCATGATATGGAATTTATGTAGCAATTTTATTTAATAAGCATGGAACATGTGCTAAGTGCCAAGTGTCTAGACTCCAAGGATATATCAGTGAGCAAAATAAGGTACTTGGTCTCATAGACCATCATCATAGTGGATAGAACAGGTAACCAACAAGTAAGCAGGTAAATGGGAAAGATAATCTCAGAGATAGTGATCTGGCTATGAAGAAACTGCAACTGGATACTGAGATAAAGAATGATTTGCAGGGGTAGAGAGGAGGCTTTTAAAGAGGGCGGTCAGGTGAGTTTTCCTTGAGGAGGTGACACTGGATATAAAACTCAACTAATGAGTCATTTAAAGAATTGGGAAAGCCCTCTGGTAGAACTGAGGCCCTATGGTGAGAGGGAACATAGTATGTTTCAATTTGAGTTAGTTTGCTGGGTTTGAATAATTTATAGGACTTTCAAGAACATATGCCTGAAAGATAATTGGTCATGAGAATCAGAAATGATGACATAGTTTGCATTGTCACCCAGCATTGCCCACTCCTGTCATTTTAATCCCTAAAACCCATTCTGACTCAGCCTGGGAAGTTGCTGTGGCAACTCTAATATAGCTTTTCTGGGAGCTCTGGTGGCATAGTGCCTAAGGCATTTGACTGCTAACCAGAAGGCTGGCAGTTCAAACCCACCAGGCACTCCTCAGAAGGAAGATTGGGCAATCTGCTTCTGTAGAGATACCACCTCGGAAACCCAAGGAGGGGTCATAATGAGTCGAACGGACTCAATGGCAGTGAGGTTTTTTTTTTTTTCTTTTTTAGAATATTCCTGGACTACCCATTCCCCTTCTCTTACTGCTTGGGGTGGGGAACAAAAGAGAATGTGTTAAATAAATCACTTCTTCCTTCTCTGCCTCTTCTCCTCTTCCCTAGGAGAAACCTAATTGTATTCAAATTAATAGTCCAGTTTAAGTTGTGCCTCCAAACCAATCCAAACTGACTGCCGTTGAGTAGATTCTGACTTATAGTGAGCCCCATTGGGCTTCCAAGGATGTAAATCTTTACAGAAGCACACTGCTCATCTTTTTTCTACGGAGCAGCTGGTAGATTCAAGCCACTGGCCTACTGATTAACAGGCAGATGCCTTAACCATACACTACCAGAGCTCCTGGCTGGTGCCTGTTGTTGGGTGCCGTTGAAGTTGCTCCAACTCATAACGACCGTAAGTACAACAGAACAAAACACTGAACTCTCAGTCCTGTGCCAGCCTCACAGTCCTTGCTATACCTGAGCCCATCGTTGAAGCCACTGTGTCAGTCCCTCTAGTTGATGGTCTTCCCCTTTTTCACTGACCCTCCACTCTATCAAGCAAGATCGTCTTCTCCAGGGAAATGGTCCCTTCTGAAAACATGACCAAAGTAGGTGAGACAAACTCTGGTCGTTCTCACTTCCAAGGAGCATTCTGGCTGCACTTTGTCCAGGATAGATCTGTTCATTCTTCTGGCAGTCCATGGTGCTTTCAGTATTCTTCCCCAGCACCACAACTCAAAACATCAAGTCTTCTTCAGTCTTCCTTGTTCATTGTCCAGCTTTCACATGCATAGGAGGCTACTGAAAATTCTGTGGCTTGAGTTAGGCACCTTAGTCTTCAAAGAGACATCTTGGCTCTTTAGCACTTTATAGAGGTCTTTGTTGCTGCTCCATGGGTGTTGACAGTGTAACCAAGTAATATGAAATCTTTAACAGCTTCAATCTTTCCTCCATTTATTGTGATGGTGCTTATTGGTCCAATAGTGAGGATTTTCATTTTCTTTATGTTGAGGTGTAATCCATACTGCAGACTGTAGTCGTTAATATTCATCAGTAAGTACTTCAAGTCATCTTCACTTTCGGCAAGTAAGGTTGTGTTGTCTGCATGTCACAGGTTGTTAATGAGTCTTCCTCCAATCCTGATGCCATATTCTTCTTCATATAATCCAGTTTCTTGGATTATATGCTCAGCATACAGATTGAGCAAGTGTGGTGAAAGGATACAACGCTGACACACTCCCTTCTTGATCTTAAACCATGCAGTGTCCCTTTGTTCTGTTCGAATGACAGCTTCCTGGTCTATGTACAGGTTCCTCATGAGCACAATGAAGTGTTCTGGAATTCCCATTCTTCTCAATGTTATTCATAGTTTGTTATGATCCACACAAATACTTCTGCATAGTCCATAAAACACAAGTTAATTTCTTGAGAGAGTTAAGTTAAAGTTTACCTGTTGCCTTTGATCTGGAAATATCCCATTGTAATCACTTGTCACATTTACCTACTTCTAGAATATTCTTTAGTAATCATTGCAGAGTTCCTGTGGTCTCCACTATTGTGGAATTTGAATAATTATAAAAACCTTTAAAATGAAATATGAAAGAGCTGGCAAATTCTTCTGTAATGGCCTGAATTCCCATGTTAGTTGTTAGCACCGCTGAACGGGTGACCTTGTTTTTAATGGTGTCGTTATTTTCCTTTGTTACTTTCATACTCTACTTCTTTCCATATTTAACTTTGCTCCTCTATGATCTGTTCTAAATTATGGTTACATTGTGCATTGCTCCTTAACTGTAAATTCTAGTGTCGCACTTTTCTCCCTTTTTCTTTCTGAATTTCTTACTTTCCCCCTTTTGTTTGCCTAGATTTGTACTCGTCGAGTGAACTATTTTCTGCCTCCTTACGTATCAAAAAAGTAAGATTATTTTGAAGAAAATGTGATTAAAACTTTAGAAATAATGGTAATCTTAAGGGAATGTGTCACTGGGTATGGAAGCTCAGGACCATAGTCGGGGGGTGGTCGCTAAAATCAGTTGGCATAACATAGTCCACAATGATGATGTTCTATATTCTACTTCGGCGAGCGGTGATTGGGATCTCAAAAGCTGTGAGTATCTGTCTGAGGTGGAACTATTACTGGTCTCTCCCTGTCTGGAGCAAAGAAGAGTGAAGATAATCAAAGAAACAGGAAACAAATAGTCCAGAGGACTAATGGAGCATGTGAATCCCAACCTCCATAATCCTGAGACCAAAAGAACTAGATGGTACCCAGCTGCCACAGCTGACCACTCTGAAAGGGATCACAACTAGTGGTCTCAAATAGTGTCAGGGAAAATGTGGCATGAAATTCAAAATTGTAAAAAGACCAGGCTTTCTGATCTGGTGAAGACTGGTAGAACCCTTGAGTCTATGGCCCTTAGAAATCCTTCAAGCTAGAAACTAGATGTCCATGATTCAACTGGCATCCCAACAATAGACAGGCCTGTAAGATGAGCAGTAATATCAGAAGGGTACGTACTCATTAGAATAATCAAGCATATGAAATCAAGAGGACAGCATTTTCCTAGGGATAGAGCTAGGTAGGTGGGAGTGGATGGGAAGGAAGAATGAAGGGAAGTGTTAGACCTAGGGAAGAAGTGGGAAAAATGTTATAATGGGATTGTATTAAATGTCCCAAAACAGAATGTGTATGAATTGTATGGAAAGCAACAGAGTTACACAATAAAATAATAATAATAGTAAGGAGCTCTGGTAGCATAGTGCCTAAGGCACTTGACTACTAACCAGAAGGCTGGCAGTTCAAATCCACCAGCTGCTCCTCGGAAGGAAGGTTGGACAATCCTACTTCTGTAGTGATACTGCCTCGGAAACCCAAGGAGGGGTCGCTATGAGTCGGGGCTGACTTGACGGCACATAACAACAACAACAACAA
>NW_006921623.1:10683244-10688516 GCF_000298275.1 Orycteropus afer afer | reverse complement strand
ACTTCTATAGTGATACTGCCTCGGAAACCCAAGGAGGGGTCACTATGAGTTGGGTCCGACTTGACGGCACATAACAACAACAATAACAACTTAGTGTATTAATTCTTTGAGTCTTACAGTCACCCATTAAGACCAATTTCCAGACTGGGAAACTGAGGCCCAGAGGATAATGTAACTTGATAACTTTGGCTTTGCTATTTCCCAAATAATCTGTATTAACTTATAACATGAATAAGTTGATTTTCAAATATGGGATATTTCTCCTTAGTTTGCATACATTGCCCTTTTTACATGCTTAAGAACACTAGTATGTTTGTTTTTGTTTTGCCCAAAGTATTGATAAAAATGAAGAGGAATTGGGTTGTTTGCTAATTCCACAAGCTCATTATTTGTTCAGAAGACTGTAATAAAGTCTACCCTGTGTAATGTTGGGAATAATAATTGCATTTTTTATTCATGTGCAGAAGTCCCTTGGAAATATTAATCCTACTGTATTTAATTTTTCAGGAGAATTTGTTTTCACAAAATATAAGTTATAAATGTGGTAGAGATTATCTTAAAGAAAATTGGAGGTTAGAATCTGCAGGAGGGTACACATGTGCACATATGTGCCCACACATAACACACACATAGTATTAGAAACATCCTTGACTTATAACAACCACAAAGAAATTGAGTCATTTTAGTCCATATGAAATTTGAAATCAGATGTGCTGCAGGCAGTGAGGTGAGGCCTGTGTGTCTTTAGTCAGCATCTTTCCTGACCCAGCTATCTGCTTGTAAGCCCCTCAGCTTGCTATAGGATGTGGAGGGGACATTCATCCTGGTCACTGCCAGTTTGGAAGCCAGCAATGGGCTGATGCACTCATGAGCATATGGAAATGCCCAACTGGGCTTCTCGTAGATTGCCCAGCCATCCTGTGCCACCTTCAAGTCAGTATTTACTTACTTTAAAAGATGAAGAAGTTGACAATTTAAAACATGAGCAAATTATGATTAAAAATTAGACCATTGTCTTAGCATTACACATAAATGAGCTACTAACGCAAACCACAGCTTAGCAGCTTCATAGGGAAGGTGAAGGGCAACAGCTAAGATTTTGGGAGTAAAATCTTTAGACCATATTAAAAATCCCAGAATTTGAAAGTGTTTAGAATCCTATTGTTTAGTTATTTTCTTTATTCTGTCATCAAAATACAAACAGATCTGATTGATAACTAGACGTGGAAATTAACTGGGTGATATTTAAAAACCAAAATAAAACACAATCTCATTGAGTCGATTCTGACTCATAGTGACCCAATAGGACCAAGTAGAACTGTCCCATAAGGTTTCCAACCCACCAGCTACTCCTCAGGGAAGACTGGGCAATCTACTTCCAGCGATATACCACCTAGGAGGGGTCACTATGAGTCGGTTCTGACTCGACAGCAGTGAGTTTGGTTTTTTTTTTTTTTGGGTTTAAGCTTTGTGGAAAGAGACTGCTACATCTTCTTCCCATGGATTGGCTGGTGGGTTTGAACTGCTGACCTTTCAGTTAGCAGCCAAGCACTTTAACTCCTGTGCCACCGGTATTTCTTGGGTGATGTTTAGATTATGAAATTTGGTTCTTGATGTTTTCCTCCATATTACTTTTAAATTATGCAAAAGGCACGGTACATTGCATTCTTTGATAAGTAGGATAAAGTTAATGAAACATGAGTACATAGGGAATGGTTGATTAACACATCCAATTAATGCACCTTTAACATTATAACACTGGCTATTGTCAGTGAGCTTACTAGGCTTCTGAGTTCTAGTCATTAGTTATTCTGTTTCTCTAGTTGCTTCACTCCTCCGCTCCCATACACAACAGAACATTATTAAGGGGTGGATTAAAATGGTGGCCCAAATTGATAAGAAATAGTTATCTGGTGTTCTTGGATGTGTTTGTTACTTGAAAAAAGTTCCAGACTAAATGGAGTGAAGAAGATTTGAAATGTAAATGTATTCCTTGTCCCTTTTGTCAGTAATTGTACTGAATGCTAATTTATGGGCAACTACTGTGTTCCTGTGTTCACTGATAAGGCTGCATTGCTTGAAACAAATTTATAAAAACAGACAAGTCATTTGTCAGCAAAAACTCTCACCCCAGTATACTGTTGTTTATTGTCTCTTGCTTTTTGCTCTTCTGTGACGCAGGAATGCAGTTGAAGTTGTTGATGTTGTTAGTTGCCGACAAATCAGCCTCCGACCCATGGCAACCCCATGGACAAAGAATGGGATTAAATGCTGCCCGGGGCTCTGTGCCATCCCCATGATCATTTCGGGGATCAGACTGTTGTGATCCATTAGGTTTTCATGGTGGCTTTTTAGGAGTAGATCACTTGGCCTTTCTTCCTGGTGCCTACTATCCTGGAACCTGTTCACCATCACAGCGACACACAAGCCTCCCCTGGCAGGTGGTGGCTGCACGTGAGGTGATTGGGCAGGAATCGAATCTAGGTCTCTTGTATGGAACGGGAGAATTCTACCATTGAATCACCACTGTCCCCCTCAATCTGAGTTACCCTCCTCCATACATAGCACCCTCCCACCCCTCACCCACCTGTGTTCTTTCTGGAGATCAATTTAAAACATTTGAGGCAAAATGTACACTTTGGCCTGTTTGGAAAAAGGGTCCACAGATTATTTTAGACTTTGTGCATAGTGCCTAAGGCATTTGACTGCTAACCAGAAGGCTAGTGGTTCAAACCCACCAGCCACTCGTTGGAAGGAAGGTTGGGCAATCTACTTTCATAGTGATACTGCCTCAGAAACCCAAGGAGGGGTTGCTATGAGTCGGGTTGGACTCCACGGCACTGAGTTTGGTTTGGTCCATAATCTTTTCTGCAACTACTCCACTCTGCATTGTAGTGTGAAAGCTGCCACAGACATGTTAAAAAAAAAAAAAAGAGCCTGCTTGTGTTCCAATAAAACTTTATTTATGGACACTAAAATTAGAATTTTAAATAATTTTCCTGAAATACTGTTTCATGAAATACTGTTCATGAAATATTGTTCTTTTATTTTCTTTTCCTTATGTTTATTTCCAGTAATTTATTTTTTTTGTAGCTCATGAACCTTACAAAAACAGGCCGTGGGTGGATTTGGGATTTGGTTTTGCAGGCTATTGTTTGATGATCTGTGGGCTAGACCCTTCTTTTCTCCTGTGTGTGTCCATTTTCTCTTCTGATCACTTCTCATTTCAGCTTCCTAAGCTCAAACCTAGCACTGCCCCCAGTATATTTGGGGAGAGGATTCTGTGACTTTGTGTGGAGACCCTGAGTAGGTGGTGATGTTTATTTCCACAAGGTGGTTGAACAGGGGATCCTTTTTTGTTTCTAGGAAACAGAAGAACAGCAATTTATACTGCCCTACTAAAGGGGTTAATAGTTTAGACAATACAGAATGTGATGCTGCTTCAGTGCCTGTTTTTTTTTTTTTTTTTTTTAAACAAGAAGTTGAGAGGCTATAATTTTGGTAATGGAAAGATCGTGATGATCTGCGTGTAGTATGAGAATATTGCATTTGAGCACGGTCTATTTGTGATTTTTGTATTCCTTTTAAAAAATTGCAGAGCCCATTGTGAAAAGACAACAGGGGTTGACTGCAGTATCATTGGGCTCTGGCTGCCTTTCAGCTTGGTTGAAGTCCTTTCTAATGAGAACAAAGCTGAATTGGGGGTAAATCGCTCATTGTCCTCAGGCACTAGTTAGCAAACCACCTCTGGTAATTCAGTGGACACAAAACATTTCTTTGTCCTGCATAGCCTCGTAATTACTGATCTTTTGAACCTCTAGTTTTGGAATAAATTGAGTCTTATGCACTTGAGCCCTGTAATATTATTTTACTTGAAGGTGAAGAAGTTAATGTATAACCTCTTTGGCTAGTACTTCAGACACTTGGAAAAATGCCTTTGATATTTAATCAACCAACTAAATTTTCACTGTGTAGATCCTTTTTTAGAAATATTTTAATACAACAGGTTGAGTTACTATTTCAGTAGCTTATGTTGTTTGTTTGAATGAGCTTCTTTTTCTTTGGATGTGGTGGTGCTTCTAATGGAGGGGGACCATTATACAAATCAGATTTGCCTGTTGATGTGCTTCAGTCATTTGTGCGAATAAAATTGGAGATCATTTTAGTCCCCATCAGCGTCTATTGAAAAAGAATGTCAGGGTTTGGCCCAGACATCTCTCTCCACTTCACACTCCAGGAAATGGTGATGGATTTCTGAGGACTGTGGGTGGAGTATGCAATTTTTTGCTCACTGCCATCTATGTGCAGTTGAGGTTGAAGGGACTGTGACCTCAATAGTAGTGGGGTGGGAGCCCAGAAGGACAGCTGCATCTGCTGCTGTTGCTGCTATACTGGCAGTACTGGTCCAGAGAAGACAGGGCTCACATCACATTCCCATGTTTGATCTGCTCTAATTGTACTTACTTATTGTGTTTTCTCACCATTCCTACTGTTACAACCTTTCCAGAGCTTTTCCGTTCACTGGCATAAAATAGCTTACATTTCTTTCTTTGCCAGAGATTGGAATTTTCATTAAAAATTATGTGTTTGATACATGTGCACAAACATTGTGCGCAAATGTTCATAGCACCATTAGTCATAACAGCCGAAAAGTAGAAATAAGCCAAATATCCATCAGCTGATGAATGAATTAATAAAAATTGGTATGTTGATACAATGCACTATTATTTTTCCATATAAAGGAATGATGTGCTGTTCCATGCTACAACATGGATAAAAGTTGAAAACGCTATGCTAAGTAAAAGAAGCCAGATACGAAAGTCCACATATTATATGATTCCATTTATATGAAATGTCCAGAATACAGAAATACATACAGACAGAAAGTAAATTAGTAGTTCTCCAGGGGTTAAGGGGCTGAGAGAATGGGAAGTAACTGTTAAGGGGTTTGCTTTGGGGTGATAAAAATGTTCTAAAATTAGGTAATGGTGATGGTTATACAACTCTGTGAATATGTTAAAAGCCACTGAATTGTACATTTAAAAAGGATGAATTTTGTGTATGTGAAATATGTCTCATTAAAGCTGTCATAAGAAGTATACATTTGAAAACAGGAAAATAGTGTGTTAATGTAGCTTTATTTTCACTAAGTTATTTGGTTTCCTCAGAGTTACACGGGACCTCTGGTAGCATAGTGGCTAAGACACTTGCCTGCTAACCAGACGGCTGGCGGTTCAAACCCACCAGCCACTCCTCGGAAGGAAGGTTGGGC
>NW_006921623.1:10676071-10682974 GCF_000298275.1 Orycteropus afer afer | reverse complement strand
TTCAAACCCACCAGCCACTCCTCGGAAGGAAGGTTGGGCAATCTACTTCCGTAGTAATACTGCCTTGGAAACCTAAGGAGGGGTCACTATGAGTCGGGTCCAACTCGACGGCACATAACAACAACAAAGATTATCTGAAAAAACTAAGTCCTGTTCCATGGTGGATAAATTGGGTTTATTTTCTGTATGCTGTGTTTTTAGTTCTTTCTAAACATCACCAGGCTCCATTTTACCAGATGAGTATCTTTGTGGTTGCAGAGTACTCAAGTAAAAAAGAAAATATTTGCTCAGAGATCTAGATATTTTGTTGCCATAATAACAAACATCTTAAATCTGAAATTTTCTCAATATGTGGCATTATAGTCAAAATATGGTCAACAAGGTTTGTGGTTTGTACAGATATGGCCTTTTGGGAGCCTAAGAGTAGACAGTGTAAAATGAGTAGTTCAACATAACACCCTACACATAGAAGGCTCTTGTGCTTGATGACTAAGAGAACAGACACAGTTGATTGCCTTCCATCTTGGTTTTCTTTTTTTGTGACAGCTGAAGATAAAAAGCCCTTTACCCAAATATTATCATCTGGTATATCTGCATTAGGAAAGACAAAACAAAAATCAGGTGGTCCACATGTCTGAAGCATTTCTTCAGCCAAAATACAAAAGGACATTGTGGTTTAAAATAGACTGAACCGTGGCTCTTGGAATGGGGAGAATGCTCCCTGGGCCCACTAAGGGGATTATTATAGTAGAAGCAGCAGTTGTTTGTGGCAGGAGAAATTATTCAGAAGATTGCTATTTCTGCAATTCTGGGAGGCTCCAGCTGCATAAATTGGAACTGATAATACTTCAGCCAGTAGCCCATCTGTTTCTAAAAAAGCCCAAAGAAAAATGTAAAAATGGCAGAGCAGACACAGTTGTGTGATGTAGACCGCAGTCAACAGTTGCTTGTGGCTTCTCCCGCCTGGTTTTCTAAGTAAAAGAAGTGGAACCCAAATTCTGTTGGTTTCTTTTACACAATGATTTCTTGGTTAAAATATGTGAAACTTTCAATTCACTTTGGTGACAATTCATTGATGTAAAAGTTGTTGTTGCTGTTGTTACATGCTGTCAAGTTGGCATTGACTCATAGCGACCCCTCCTTGGGTTTCCGAGGCAGTATCACTACAGAAGTAGATTGCCCAACCTTCCTTCTGAGGAGTGGCTGGTGGGTTTGAACCGCCAGCCTTCTGGTTAGCAGTCAAGTGCCTTAGGCACTATAAGAGGGTTAAGAAAATGGTTGTCTTCTGAAAAGAAGTAGATGGAATTGAGGATTTAAGCTGAGATAGATAGAAAGCAGAAATAATTCCTGGGCAGAAAAAGGGAGCAGTGTGTTATAAAGTGTAGTTGAGAATGCCTGGGTTTTAAAGTTAGAAGCACCTGGGGTTTTGTTCCAACTCCACTTCTTACAGGAACTAGCTCTTGTGGACTTTCAGGACATTTGAGGATTTTGGATCAAAATAATTGATTTTATTAGACTGTGAGAAATAAATGAAGTGATATGCACAAAACTAGGCTATAGTTAGCACTCAATAAATGCTTTTGAAGTTTAAGAGAGAAAATATCACTCCTAGAAATGTTATTCCCCTCATGTTGACCAAATGGTATACATTAAGAGAGTGGTATCCTGTAGAGCAATCCGAGGAACATAACCTGGTAGAATTCAGCAGATAAGCTATACCTTTTGGTTATTAGTTATTAAACCTGTGTTACCTTTACCCAGAGATTATTCTTTTTAATTCCAAGGTCAAGTTTAGAGTTTTCTGGAAATTCTGTGGTCATTTGGAGATAAGTCCTCCCAAATCTTTCAACCAGTAGAAGACAGATTGTGTTCATTTGAGTCAAATGAAAATGCATAAACCAATATTGTCCATCAGTTTCCAAATTTGGGTTAATGGAATGTGATTTGGTAAAAGATAGACACGCATACTCTCTTTCATTACTCATCATTCATGCAGGTCATTCAGTTGACTAAAACTTGAAAGTTAACTGTGATCTCTGAGAAAATTAGCATATTAGTATTTAGATAAAACATTCTTTGTTAACCTAAAAGCATATGGAAGACAAATAATTTCTTCATGCTCTCATAAATCCCAATGTAATCACTCTGTACTATCCAAAATGTTTCTTTTAAAACTTACAACATTCAAATTCTTCTTGTTTTACTGGAGTTAGGCCCAGAGATCCATGCAGTGTTCAATGTGTCCATTGAAGTATTTTAACATTTTAAAAGGAGCCAGGAATTGTCAAGAATTCCAAGTTAGAATTTTGCCACAGCCCTATACCTGAATCCTATTTTCTGGCGTACACAGTTGTTGCTCTCTTTTGAGACCATAAAGGGATGGTTTTATTAAGATGGAGTAAGATGTCTTTGGTCGCTCATTTCACTCTGAAAATTTACTTTGAGCCCGTTTTGTACACTGTGTTACATTGGGCACAGTGGCACATGAAAATGAGAATTGTCCAAAGCTCTTCTCTCAAGGAGCCTTTTGTTTTGTTGTGAGGAGAAGATGTGTATAAATAACGAGTACAAGGTAGACCGGAGAGGGTATTGTTTCTGTTGTAGGGAGCCTCAGGAGGGCTTCATGGAGAAGTGGCACTTGAGCTGCATTTTGACAGGTAGGATACAGAGTTGATAGGATTTTCTAGTTAAATGGCCCATGTCCTACAATGCCTTCTAAGGAAGGGGATGTCCTGGGTGTGGGGTAAATGAGCATTTGCAAAAGAGCCAAATTTGGGGGCCTTGAATACACATTGGTGATAACATCTTAGAAATTTTCTTTCGGGTTTGGGATGACTTGAATTGGCATGAGGGAGGCTGGAGAAGACTGGAGTGAGGGGGAAGAAAACAACCAGTGAAAAGCAGTGGAAACCTGGGAGGGTGCAGTCCTGGAAGGAGGGGCACATGAGAATGGAAAATCAAGACCTAAAAGGTGCTGGGTATTGGAGCAAGGAAGAAGCAAAATCGGCCTGGGTGGCTGAAGAGCAGGGCACCGTGAACAGAAACAGGTCACAGGAGAAGGAGTAGGTTTGAGGGGAAATGTTAAAGTTTAAAGTAAGAAGCCCTAGTGGTGCAGTGATTAAGTGCTCAGCTGTAAACCAAAAGGTCAGTTCTCTGTGGGAGAAAGATATGGCAGTCTGCTTCCATAAAGATATACTTAGGAACCCTATGGAGCAGTTCTACTCTGTCCTTTAGGGTCACACTGAGTTGAAATTTGACTCAATGACAGTAGTATGGGGATGAAGCATTAAGTGCCAGGAAGATTTTCCATGTTTGCCAGGCACCTGACAACGTGGGCTCGGAGCTTGGGAGATCACTCATTGGCTAGTGAGATTTCTCAATAAAGTATGTTCCATGAACTTTTTACGCACATTCAAGCACACACACACACACACATATGAACTTAGCTATCATGTGGTATAACTGGTTTTTGGCCAAGTGTGTGAAACCATTAGTCTTGCTTTTAATATATGTATACATTTAGCCAAAGACAGCAGACATGTTTTTAATTCATGTGCCATTTATTATAAAAAGCCTGGGCTGGTTCAGTGAATTATGAATTCCACCTGAGGATGAAATTAAATGAGATGTTCTATTTCAATCAAAACATTTGGGAGCTTCCCAATAGACACAGACTTACTCACTTCCTGGCATGTACTACAGTCTTAAGAAGATAAAAGTGGATCATATTTATTTTTTTATGAACTCCAGGCTCACCTCAGAGTCTCTGACAATCTAAAACCTTGCAGAAATGAACATCTACATTGTGCTTGGTCTAATTGTTCACTGATCTTAAATGTTATGGGACTACTCTCCTTTCTCCTAAATTCATGCCATAATACTGAGTGACGTGATGAAAAATGAGAGAGTTTGGGCTGTTTGTATGGGAGGGGGGAGTTAGACAAATACAAACATGTCCTTTCACTGAAGGATTGCTGGATTAAAAATATTAGGAAAATATGGACTAAAGTTATAAGGTTGGCTAGTCCTTACTATTAATATTACGTTTCCTAAGGTGCCTCAAATAATGGAATCATCACTTTTAAAATTCCGAGAATAGAAAACCACAGGAATTTGAATTCACTCAGACATCATCACATAATGATGACTTGGTTTAGGAGAACCAGATATTTAAGTTTTCTAAAGTGAAA
The DNA here is from genome assembly GCF_000298275.1 of Orycteropus afer afer. NCBI lineage: Eukaryota > Metazoa > Chordata > Mammalia > Tubulidentata > Orycteropodidae > Orycteropus > Orycteropus afer. The sequence goes on along the minus strand of NW_006921623.1, from coordinate 10,678,784 downwards.
TATCTAGAATTTAGTTTTGAGATTTAGACCCTGTGACCTGGCTGTAGATAACCAAGGCCCGCCCCTTCTGCTGCTGTTCATTATCTCTCCTTATGACTCTGTGTTCTTGCACATCCCATTCCCTGGGCCTAGATTGCCATTCCAGGTCTGAATATCTCCCAAGGGCTCGATAATGAAAGTAGTAATAAAAAATAGCCAAGTAAATAAACATGATTGTAATGCTAGATTTTACTAAGTGGCTAGTGATTTTCATGCACAATCTCATCTAATCCATATCATATCATCACTCACCGAGATACTCAAACCAAAAAACAAACCCACTGCCATGGAGTTGATTCTGACTCACAGCACCCTGTAGGACAGAGTAGAACTGCCCCATAGAGTTTCTAAGCTGTAAATCTTTACAGATGCAGACTACCTTATCTTTCTCCCATGGAGCATCTGGTGGATTTGAACTATTAACCTTTTGATTTGCTGCCCAATGCTTTAACCACAGCACCACCAGAGCTCCTCCTAATGATATAAGTACTATTTTAATCTTTATTTTTAAAATGAGAATATTGAAACTAAAAGATAATAAGTAACAGGCTCAAAGTCATACAGCTACAAATACCCCAGCTAAGAATTTTGCCTAGCTCAAGCTAATTTTCTATTCCCTCTTTAGGTCTTGGTTGGAGTAATTCCACAATTTAAGAATCTTCAACAACTCTGGTAGCATAGTGTCTAAGGCACTTGACTGCTAACCAGAAAGCTGGTGGTTCAGACCCACCAGCCACTCCTCAGAAGGAAGATGAGGGCAATATACTTCCGTAGTGATGCTGCCTCGGAAACCCAAGGAGGGGTCACTATGAGTCGGGTCAGACTCGAAAGCACATAACAACAACAACCGTTATTTTTCATATGGGTTCTCATAATTTTATCTTCTTATCGTAATACCTCTTATGGTGACTTATTTTTTAAATTTTATTTTTCTAAATTGCAAAAATAATTATGTGTATGATGGAAAAAATAGACAATATTGTTGTTATTGTTATGTGCCGTCGAGTCAAACCCGACTCATAGCGACAATATAGATAAACAATATAACAAGGATAAAGAAATTATTACATATAACCCTATGTTGTAGAAAAATAAAAAACAGTGTTAACCAAAATGCTGTTCATGATCTCATTTCATTTATATGATGTTCTAGAGTAGGCAGTATTATAGGGAAAGAAAACAGATCCATGGTGAGCAGGGGCTGTGGTGGGAGGAGAGATGGGACTACAGAGGGACATGGGGAACTTTTTGTAGTGATGGAAATACTCTACACCTTGATTGTGGTGATGGTTATATGAGTGTATGCATTCATCAAAACTCATGGTATTGTACACTGAAAAAGAGTTAATATTACTGTATATAAACTATTCCTCAGTAAACCAAACTGAAAATAAAAGCCAATGTTAACACCTTGGTGTATAGCATTCCATGTGTTTTTCTATGCATGTCTATTGAAACAGATATCTTTTAAAAATAGATTATACTATTATGTCTGAAGCCTATTTTTGCACTCACATGTGTCAAAAACATTTTCAATAGTCAATAATAATCAATATATACCAGTAAAAGTGAGCATGATTGAATACACTTATGATTTAAATTAGCTTTCCTTTATTTTTTTGTATATAGCAAATCTTATTTTTAAGCGTCTAGTGGCACAGTGGTTAAAGTATTCAGATGCTAACCCAAAGGCTGGCAATACTAACCTACCAGCGACATACTGCAGGAGAAAGACAAGGTGTTTGCTTCTCTAAAGATTAACAGCCTTGGAAAACCTATGGGGACAGTTCTACTCTGTCCTATAGGGTCGCTGTGACTCAGAATAGACTTGATGGCAGTGGATTTGTTTTTTTGGATATTGGTGCATGTTTATTAAGCGAAAAAAAAAAAAAAAAGTCTGTCTTCCAGAACATGGCTGCTTTAACTGAAAAACAGTGGAACTGGTAAATTGCCTAAATAACCTCATTGGGGACATTCTGTCTATGGATAGACTGCTAGTTGTTAGGTAGCTGGAGGCTCTTCTTAACAGTGCATTTTCCTTGACCTTGAATTGGAAGTATAACTAAGTAGGACCAACTTGTGTGAGTGAGCAGGAATGATAAGCTATTTTTACCTTGATGCCCCATTTGGGAGTGGGCTGATGTTAATCTTCCATAACCTGACTTTTAATAATGAACGTCTGTTTTTCATATTTTTACTGTAGAAATATTTATTCTCTCTAAACCTTACTTTCTTGGTAGTACAATGAATGTTATTTTTATTTATTTTAATAGGTACAATAAATATTTTCCTTTTGACCTCCAAAAGTAAATGGCAGAAAGTAAAATCAATTGTCTTCCTCATAAATTTAAATAGACATATAACCTCTGTTTCAGAATGACATCAGCTAGATCATTCTCCAGGCTAATGACATTTTTCCTGCCAGACAGAGCACTTGATTTACCATTGTCATGAAGTCACTGTGCCATCTTGTTTTCCATTCATGCTGCACGCCTGAGGTATTCTGACACTTAGCGTTTTCTATAATGAAAAATAAGGAAAAATTGACAAGGCTCATTGTTTACCATTATGTGGAGAAAGATCTCTCCACAGACATTATGAGAGCTTCATCACAGGTCTTGCTGTGTGTGGCCCGCCTTGTCTGTTCCTCCCAAAAGTTAACACCTTCTCTGCC
>NW_006921623.1:10637246-10675971 GCF_000298275.1 Orycteropus afer afer | reverse complement strand
TTTCATGAAAACCTTTTCTGCCTGGAGTAGTAGACTAGAACATGAAGCAGTCTTCTTCATGTGCAGGATCCCTCAATTTTTGAAACATATTTTAGACTCTAAACGGGTTAGATTAGCTGCTGTTTTTCATATCTTCCCATCTCTAAAATTGATATCCTCTGATTGGTACACAGTTCTGCTCTGACACACATGGGATTGCCATGAGTTGGGGTCAACTTAATGGCAACTGGTTATCTAGTGGCAGCTTTGTAGAAAGGGTAGTCTAGGCTTCCAGTTTGTTTTTGGATAAGCACATGTTGTTATTGTTGTTGTGTGCTGTTGAGTGGATACTGACTCATCCCACGTGACAGAGTAGTATTGGATACGGTTTCTAAGACTGTAATCTTTAGGGAAGTAGACTGCCACATCTTTCTCCCATGGAGTGGCTGGTGGGTTCATACCAGCAACCTTTCAGTTAGCAGGTGAGTGCTTAACCAGGGCTCCTTGATAAGCACAAAGGTGACTGTTTTTAAAATTAGGTAGCCGGACAATCTATTAAAAGGACAAGATAGGCTGTGCAATCTAAGAAAATATACCAGTATCTTTGTGTTTGTTGACTTACTCTTGTCTCTTGAATTATATATAAATTTGTATTTGTTCAGATCATTACCTTAAAATAAACCTAAAATGTTATCAGGTTCAGTCCTTGGAATATTGTGTTTTATGACTGCTCAGCAATTCTATTCCATCAGTGGGCTCCCAGCAATGTTCTAAACTATGTGTCCATAGAACTGGCAGGTTCCTCATAGAGTTTGATAGGGTGGAACCACTTAAAAAATAGAGAGTGTCTTCTATCATTGTTGCTTATTTCAGCAGCCATGAAAGAAAAATTTACCCTTCAAGCTTCATTAACTAAATGAACTTAAGTCTTGCTTCTTTAGGTTGAGGCAGGTCTTTTGTTTTGTTTTGTTAATTGTGAAGCAAGCCTTTTATATCTTTTCGTGGATTATCTTTCCTTTTCGATGATGATGTTGTTGCTGTTAGGTGCCATCGAATCAGCTGCAGCTCATACATAGCAACCCCATGTACAACAGAGCGCAACACTGCCTGGTCCTACATCATCCTTACAGGATTTGCTATGCTTGAGCCCATCATCACAGCCACTGTGTCAGTCCATCCTCTTTTTTGCTGACCCTCTCTTTTTTACCGGGTATGATGTCCTTCTTCAGGGGCCGATCTTATCTGACAACATGACCAAAATACGTGAGACAAAGTCTGGCCATTCTTGCTTCTAAGGAGCATTCTGGCTGTACTTCTTCCAAGATAGATTTGTTCTTTCTTCTGGCAATTTCTAGTATTTTCATTATATAGGGCTTTGAAATTGACCCTATAGTCTGTATGATCTATGAATGGTGATCCATGAGGTAAATTGTTCACCCACATCTGTACTGTTGAATTCATCTTCAGGTTGTTGCCTACTGCAAAACCTTCTCTCTTGGTTGACTGAGAGATTCAGAAAGGGTTACAATCTCCTTTTAAGTCAGCTATGAGTTTTGGTGCCCATTTGTTCCAATGATTGGCCTTTTTAGGTTTGAGTATGTCCAGGAGAGGAAAGCTAAAACCTAGAATATTAAAAGCTCTCTTGCTCCTTGTGTGATTTGCTGATGACTTTGGGCAGAATTATTTGCTCTTTAGTGGAATCACAGCGCCAGAGGTTGGGATGAAGTCATCACAGCCACTTGTGCCAGGCCAAAAAGAGCCACTATAACTGATCTTTTCCCTGGAATTAAAGACACAAATAGAGCTATTTCAGAGCCCTGCAGTGGGGAATTTCAGAGTAGTTTGGCTGTGGCCATCCTGCTTTCTCCTTTTAAGATGAGGTACCTTTTGCCAAGACCAATTCCACATTAGTAACCAGGAGACAGGCAGCTATGGAAGATGTGGCTTTTAGGACAGAATCAAGCCAACAAGCCCTGGAAATTTAAGCAGCAGGAAAAAGAAGGTCTATTTTGGCCTTATGTTGTCATTTCATTTCTTTACATTGACCCCAGGATCTATTCTTCATCTTCATTTTGGTTTTGATTAAAATTCTTTTTTGCTGTGCTCAGGGACTTCTTGATTCTTCTTGGGCACTTCCCTTGGTTTTGCACCCAGTGTCTTCTGCTCTGTGGTGGCAACCCTGCTCCCTCTGCTGGGAGATTTGATCCATACTGCTCAACGAAGACCTTTCTCCAGGGAAGCAGGAGATCCCAGTGGAAGAGTGCACATGGGCTCAGCTTCCCATTTTTAAGACATAGCCATTCATTCCGTTGGTCACTTGTCAACTGGCATTTCTTGACTGATCGAGGCCGGAGAATCAACAGTGAAATACACAGTATTTCTGCAGAATGTAGTTTTTATTTTACTTGAGCATTAAAGCTTCATATCTATAGTTCAGCTATCCAAAAAACCAAACTCACTGCAGTTGGGTTGATCCCAACTCATAGCGACCCTTCCTTGGGTTTCTGAGGTGGTATTTCTACAGAAGTAGATTGCCCAGTCTTCCTTCTGAGGAGTGGCTGGTGGATTTGAACCGCCAGCCTTCTGGTTTGGATATCAAGAAACACAAATTAAGACAAGCTCCCCTCTCCCCATTAAAAAAAAAAAAAAAAGTCAAACTAAATTCTTGTAGAATTGCACCCACTCTACCAAAAGTGCCCTTTTTTATATCAGGGAATTCAGAAATTCAGAATTCAAGCTTAGGTGAATTCAAGCTATTATTAACCTAAAGCTTGGGTTAAGAAAAGCCTTACTCACTTCCTGGAGAATTGCACTCATTCCACCAATGTCTCCTTTTTGTATTAGGGAATTTAGAAATTCAGGATTAAAGCTTAGGTTATTTTTCAAAAGAGGTAAAAAAATAAATGGCTATCCCAGAATGTGGTCCCTGTGTAGTCAGTGCCCCACAGCCAGTGTCATCCTGGAAGAGAAGAGTTAGGGAATGAGCTGGTGAGGGTTTACGTTGTGTGTCTTCACTTTAACTGAGTTGCTTTACCTCTGTATTCTTCTCCTTGCTGTAGTTTTGTTGCTTTGTGCCATTGAGTAGATCTTGACTTGTAATGATCTCATGTGACAGAGTAGGACAGTTCCATAGGGTTTTTTTTAGGCTGTCATCTGTGTGGGAGCTGATCACCAGGGCTTTTCTGTAGTGGAGCTGCTGGGTGGATTTGAACTGCCAACCTTATAAAAGCTAAGTGCTTAACTGTTGTGCTTCCTGGGCTCCTTTCTCTGACACTTGCTACCTACCATTGCCCAACTGAAGTGCAGAAATGGTGTGAACAAAAATTACTTTCATCTAGAAATCTGTTATAAATCATATGAAACAGTTTAGTACTGTGTAAATAAAGCTTTATTATTGTTACAAGATTATCAATCAGTGGAAATGCAAAAGTTGCATCTATAAATTTTACCTCTGTGTTCCTAGTGAAAGGTTCAAAATATGCAAGCAGTTACCGTGTATGACCCACCACATTCCCAATTCTGTGTTAACAAAAGACCTACTATCAATTTTAGTTTTTATGGTGTCTAAGCATCTACACAGAATATTAAGAAAAAAGCACATCCCTACCTCTACCCCCACCAAAATCCCAGCTGTGTCTTGGATCCCATAAGGTTCAGACTGACCAGAAAATCAGGACTAATGGACTCTACCATTAGTCAGCTTCCAAAGTAAATTTGTAAATTGTTCTATAAATGATACCAGAAGAACAGAGAGACCACAACAATGCAATTTCTGTAACACACATAGTCTTGGGTATCTCTCTTCCCTTTTGTGGATGCTCTGAAGAAAGACTTATTTGCATGTGCTGATTGAGAAACAAGGAGCCCTAGAGGCTAACAGAAAGGTCAGTGGGTCAGACCCGTGAGTGGCTCCACAGGAGAATTGTTGTTGTTGTTATGTGCCGTCAGTCAAGTCAGATCTGACTCATAGCGACCCTCCTTGGGTTACCAATGTAGTATCACTATGGAAGTAGATTGCCCAACCTTCCTTCTGAGGAGTGGCTGGAGGGTTTGTACTGCCAGCCTTCTGGTTAGCAGTCAAGTGCCTTAGGCATTATGCAACCAGAGCTCCCTCGCAGAATAGATTTGGCAATCTGCTTCCTTAAAGACTACAACCTAGAAAGCTCTAAGAGGCAGCTGTACTCTGCATATTATGAGTCAGAGTCAACTTGAAGGCACATAACAACAATTGAGAAACAGCTGTTATTTAAAAAGAGTAACAATAACAAAAACTTGGCAGAATTTAGATTAAGAGATTCTGCCCAGCTAAACAGTAGATGAAGAGCAAGGATGGAAAAACAAACAAGAAGTGAGAAAACAGCTTGAGGCCATATTACCTAACAGGAGAGGCGCTCAAACAGATCCCTTTTACAGAGGATTGATACCACTAGTATAAAAAATTTCTTCTGTGTCTTATAAAATTTAACCTGACTTCTCTAATTCCCAGGGATATATGGGCCTGAACCAAATACAAAAATCTAGGTTTAAAGTGCCAACCAGGAAAATTCTTTGGGATTTAAAAAAAAAAAAAAATACTTATTATGCAATAGTTGATGTCTGATCATCTCTTTCCCCTTATAACCAAACCAAACCTATTCCCATTCAGTCAATTCCCATCATGGTGATCTCATATATTGTAAAGGAGAACTGCCCCATAGTGTTTTCTTGGTTGAAATCTTTACAGAAGCAGTTCAGCAGCCCTTTCCTTCATGGTGCTGCTGCATGGGTTCAAACAGCCTGCCTTTAGGTTAATAGTCTAGTGCAAACCTTTTGGCTCACCCAGGGATGTTTCCTCTGTCTACCAGGTGAGTTTTAAGGAGAGAGCTGTCTCATACTAACTTGTATCCCTTCTAGCACTTGGTGCAGTATCTTACTCCAGGATGCTTGCTCTCTATTGTTTGATCTACAACTTTTGGGGGTAAATCTTTTGTCCATGCTGAGCCACTGACCTGAAATTGTACTGCTCTTTGCCTTTGTTATGGGAAGAAGAGAAATGGGAAATGGACCAGGTCGCCAAGGTTCCAGTCCTTCTTTAAAGGAAACTTTTCCAAGGAAATGACCCTGCAAAGCCACTAGCAGAAATGACAACACAGCCGATATGATGGACTTTAAATCAGAACCAGGCCAGGTCAGCTAGCAGTGCCTTTCAAGTGATTACAAAGCAAAGCACCTATCTGTATCAAGCAACTGAAATCATTTTAGGTTATGAGTTACTTAAATTTATCAAGTTAGGGAGAGAAAAGCTTCTGGTTTCCCCTCTGGATTCAGCCTGTCAAATAGTCTGCTCATTTCAAGAGCAAGACCAGTCTATAAAGATATTATTCAAGAAGGTGCCAGGGATGCTGACCCTAAGCAAGGCTGGCAGAGATCATGGCCTTGGAGTCACTAATGCACTTGGTGCATTTGCATTGTAGGATGAAATTCTTCATCCAGGGTCTTGTTACTTACTTCCTAGACACTTTGAATAGGTATCATAACATTTTGAGAAAGGGGCCAAAAAGCAGATTAAAATCTAGTATGGTGACTGGATCCTTTTAAAAATGTGCGATTTCATAGAAAATTTCTCGTATTTATGAATATAAGTGATTAAATTTCCTGTATTTGGTGAGTTCAAGTGGGTACTCTCTGAAAATGAATTCTTTGTTTTCTGCTTCAAATCCTTTTTACAATGAGTGGAGTATGCATAACTTACATGTTTCCTTTTGCAAATTGGCCTTTAATATTCCATGTTCCAAGAATATGTTACGAAATTGGTGCAGCATTAATATACTTTCCATAGTGTTCTCTAAACTGTTTTCTGTATTTAGTCTCATATACTTAAGCCCTTTGGTGGCTAGAAAAAGCTGTGTCATGGAGGAGTGAACTAATCTGTTAGAGACAAAATCCAAGATGTATTTAGTGCTTGGATCTAAATTATTACCAATTTAGTGCCCTTTCCACTACAAGGGGTCTTCAGACAGTGTTCTAAGAAACATGACTTACAAATGTGATGCCCTGCCTTCAGTAAGTCAAAAAAAAAAGTCTAATTGGTGACCACATGTGTGTCAGAGTAGAACTTTGCTCCATAGGGTTTTCAGTGGCTGATTTTTTGGAAATAGATTGCCAGGTCTTTCTTTCGAGGCACCTCTAAGTACACTGAGCTTCCAGCCTTACCATTAGCAGCTGAGTGTGTTAACCATTTGCACCGCTCAGGAACTCCTTAGTTAAGTTATGCTATGATTAAGGAACATAGCCCACCCTTCCCAGCTTTCTGCCGATAGACAGACAGTACCTCCCCCTTAACTCTCCCACCCTGCTCTGCCCATCTAATTGTCATGCAAAAGGTCTTGTGGACGTTTTTTTGTTTCATTTGGTATTTTTGCTTTGAACCCAACCAAAATGCAAAAATTTTGAAATTTCTCTCTGTGGATTGGAAACTTAAGTGATAATGAAAATTATTTAATGTACTCAAAAAAACTTTGTCCAACTATATTAAGGGAAAATGAACTTGTGTATAAGAATTTAAATTGGCAAAAACAACCTAAATCCTGGTAAGCTTTATACCGGTTATAAATCTGTGAGACATTTTAGTTTTTAGTTTATACTTGGAACAGAACATATACATGGTGGGTGGTGAGAAACTTATTTATGAAAATCAAGTAATTATGCTTTTTTTTAAAAAAAAATGATCATAGCAAAATATTTGACACCTTCTAATTTGTGTGTGCGTGTGTGTGTGTCTAAAACTTTCGGGTGTGGGAGAGAAGGATGGTAGATTTTTAAATACATGGAATATTCTAAATGGCTATCTCAGACACTTGTTTGCTCCACATTTACAGGATCATCCTGTAAATCCTACTTAGATTTAGAGTGATTAATAGCAACGATTATAGGAAGGTTTGTCTTTTTCTTTTTCTTTTTTTTTTTTAACATACATTATCATCTGTTATTTCCAATTAGAAGTACTGTGAGGTTACAATGATACTTGGCTTTATTCTTTAAAGAACTCACTGTAAATAAGACTTTGTCATATTTTCCAATTGAATCTTTTTTTTCTCTGAGGTTTCTTTTTTTCAAAGTATCTAGGTACTTAGAATCTAAAAATAAGATCTTAACTCTTCTCACTCTCTTGGTAATCTCAGAGGACATTAATCTTATTTCTTAAGCAGTTGTTCTTCAGCTTTGTCTGTGTAAGAGCAGAGTCATGCTTTTGTTCAGCTGTTATTTTATCCCAGATGGTTAAATGAAAAACCTAAATGAGCCCAAATAATCTGCATGTAATTAACAATTATATTTATTAGGTGTTTAAGAAAGGTCCCTGTCTTTGCTGGGAAAGGTTTTATTGGTCTTAGGTAGAAATTTTAGCTGGGCCAGTTCTGTTCTCTGACCTGACAGAGACTGACTCGTTTATTACCCTTGTTGCTTTTAAGACTATGAGCTGGGCCTGGCCCATTCCAGGCCCTTTGTGAGGTAAAACTAGGCTTTATGTCAAGGGATATGGTTAGGGTTACACTTGAAAGAGGAGAGAGAGAGAGACAGATGGGCATATGCGGAGCAGTAGGGTAAAGAAACGGTGCCAGAGAAAGCAGACCAGACCTGCAGCACCGTCTTGTGCTTTGCTGTCTGCTCTCCTGACATTCTCATTCCCCAGCTCTTTGCATGACTTGTTTCCTTCATCCTTTGGATATCTGCTTAAAGGAGATCTTCTCAGAGAGGGCTTCTCTGACTGCCCGTCTCAAATAGGCCTCCTGGTGGTTCTCTCATCATGTGCTGTTGTTGTTCTTGTTATGTGCCCATCAAATCGGCCCTGACTCATAGTGACCCTTCCTTGGGTTTCTGAGGCAGTATTACTAGTTAGTGTTATTATTTGCCATCAATGTGGCTCCAACTCCTGGTGACCTTGTGTATAATGGAACCAAATGTTGTCTGCTCTGGTTCCATGTTCATAATTGTTGGTATATTTGAGCTCATTGTTTTGATTATTGTGTCAGTCTCCCTCATTTTCATTGACCCTCTACTTTATCCAAAACCAAAACCAAACGCACTGGCATGGAGTTGGATCTGACTCATAGCAACCCTTCCTTGGGTTTCTGAGGCGATATCACTACAGAAGTAGATTGCCCAACCTTCCTTCCGAGGAGTGGCTGGTGGGTTTGAACCACCAGCCTTCTGGTTAGCAGTCAAATGCCTTAGGCACTACGGCACCAGAGCTGCTTTCCAAGCAATTGATCTTCCTTGATGACATGCCCCAAAGTGAGTGAGCTGAAGTCTCGCCATTCTTGCTTCAAAGAAGCATTTTGATTGAATTTCTTGTAAGACCAATTTGTCAGGGATACCAAACCAAAACAATCCCACTGCCATCAAGTCAATTCTGACTCATAGTCATCCTATAGGACCGAGTAAAACAGGGTTTCCAAGGCTCTAAATCTTTATGGAAGTAGACCACCTCATCTTTCTCCTGCAGAGTGACTAATGGGTTCGAACCACTGATCTTTTCATTAATAGCTGAATGCTTTGACCACTATACCACAAGAACTCCTTGGGTGAATTGTAGCACATATGAATAATAAATACAACATAAATATGGAATTGATTGGATCAGATGAAAGTCAAGGAAGGGAGATTTACATTACTGATGGTTTTCCAAAGTAGATTAACTTTCTTTTCCTCTACTACTCTCCACTTACTGACTAATAGTCAGTAGATACACTGATCTCAGATACACAGCCATTAGTTATTATTCACTTACTATGTTCTTCTCATCCTCTTATAATGTGTTCTTTAATTTGTTTTTGAAATAATTGCATCATCATTTCAGTGAAATGTTTCAGAAAATAATTATTTTACATTCTTGTTAGTGATTTCCAAGGAGACCATGTAGGAAATAAATAAACTATGTGCAGACAGACTAGTGGCAGGAAACTGTTATCCTAATTTTTAGAAACCAAGTGGATCTTTAATTTTAGTCACGTTGATTATATGGCTTCAGAACTCTAAGAAGCATCAGAGCACATATTGCCCTGTTTTGTTAGGAGCAGTGTCCATTTGAGCGGGAGGTTCAGCATGTTGTTTTGAGAATGTAGGTAGTGATTTAGTCTTGATCTTGATCTTGGGAAAGTTATGGAAAATGCTGTGTCAGAAGTCACATATCCAAGTTCTGTCAGAGTAAAACAAAAAGCAATATCTTAAAAATCAGATCATGTCCCTCCTCTGCTTTAAACCTTATGACAACCTAGTAGCATTAAGAGTGAAATCCAAATTTTTCTTTACAAAATTCTTGTAAGCTGTGGTCTATACCATCTCTGCAACCTTGTCCTCTGTCACTTTCTGCCCTTTTGCTAGGCTCCAGTCATAGTGGCTTCCTTCTGGACAAGAAAATTGAAGCCCCTTCTTGCCTCAGGGATTTATGCTTTGCTCTTCCCTCTCTTGAAATTCTCTTTCCCCAGCTCTTTGCATGCCTAGTTTCTCCTACCCTTTGGATCTCAGCTTGAAGATCTTCTCAGAGAGGCCTTCTCTGACTACCCGTCTCAAACAGACCTCTGGGTGGCTCTCTCATGATGGGCTAGTCATTAACCTTGAAGTGCTTATCACAGTTTCTGATTATTTTATGCATTTATTGTTACTTGTTTATAATTGTCTGTCTCCCCTTCTAGAAGGTAAGACGATTGTCTTATTAACTACTGAATCCCTGGTGTCCGGCCCCATTCCAGGCCTGCATAGATGTTCAGTAAAAAATCTATTAAACCAAAACCAAACTCACTGCCGTCAAGTTGGATCTGACTCATAGCAACCCCATCTTGGGTTTCCGAGGTGGTATCACTATTAGTGAGTACAATTTAGAAATGAGTTCAAAAATGAAGAAATAAACTTGTGACTCTATGAATATGAAAGGAATCTGTAAAGAAAAGAACCTAAAGGCTTGATTACTGAATTTTATAGTGTGCATTTGGGGCATTAAAAAAAACCATTGCTGTCAAGTCAGTTCCAACTCACAGCAACCATATAGGACAGGGTAGAACTGCCTCATGGAGTTTCCAAGGCTACAGTCTTCATGGGAGCAAACTATCACATCTCTCTCCCATGGAGCAGCTGGTGAGTCTCCACTGCTGATCTTTTGGTTAGCAGCTGAGCACTTAACTGCTGTGCCACCAGGGCTCCTTATTTGAGGCATAGAGAATGAAAATGAGCCATTAAAAGATATCTGAGAAAGAGAGGAAGGAAAGAAGGAAGAAAGGAAGAAAAAAGAGACTTTTATATTTAAAGCAAATCAAGAGAAGCAAGAATTTTAAACATTAAAATCTAATCATTACAGAGCATGTTGTTGTTGTTGTTATTTGCCGTCGAGTCGGCCCTGACTCATAGCGACCCCTCCTTGGTTTCCAAGGCAGTCACTACAGAAGTGGATTGACCCATCTTCATTCTGAGGAGTGGCTGGTGGGTTTGAACTGCCAGCCCACTGGTTAGCAGTCAAGTGCCTTAGGCATTACGCTACCAGAGCTCCCTATTACAGAGCATAGACAAACACAAATTTATTTAGTTCCCTTTTAAAAAAAATATTTTTCAAAAGAAGTATTAAAATGTTCAGATTACCTTAAAATTAAGAGAAGAACATTCAAACATTGAACAAATGCAGGCATCACTTCATGACCACTTTTAAGAGATGGAAAATGGGAAGAAAAAGAAGAATTGAAAAGCTAAAAAGAAAAGGAGGATGGGGTAAAAGGATGAAAAAGAAGATATGAGGTGGAGACTTAGAGAGAAGGGAAAAGTAAGACACTAAGGAATTATAGTCACTTGTGCAACTGGAAAGAGTGCTCCTTGCCCTGTAAAATAATAATGAGTTGAATAACCACAGTTATTACAATGCTCTGTACCCTGCCCCACAGGAGGTGAAATGGCTTTCAGAGCTGCGGAGCTTCTGCCCGGAACAATAGGTCATGATAGTTCTGGACTAGAAATCAAGCCAGAACTTGGCCTCAGCCGAGAGGACGGAGGTTCCAGACACTATTTCATAAGCCAATGGTACTTGTGGCCTGGAAGCCCTCCTACCATCCTCACGGTGACACAGAAAGTGGCATCACTCACAGGAAATTGCCTTGTTTTTGTTAGAATGGCTGGTGGCAATGCCCTGAACCCTGAGATTGATCTTGGGGCCGTCGTGATAGAATTTTGGGCAAGAGGAATTTGCTTTGTTAAGACTAATACAGGTTCTAACCTTGGTGGAGGAAGTGATATTTAATATCACATAAAACCAAAATGAATTCTTCTCTAGGGAGTCATCTCGTTGGCATTTCTTTCCTATTTTTCTTCCTTCCTAGGCCAGCTCAATTCTATTAAAAATTCTGTTAGCTAAATGTCAATGGGTTTAGCCTGTCTCCTCTATGTGCCACACTTGAAATTTTCCTATAAAATACTATTTTAATGTATTAGAAATAAACAGGATTTTATTAATGTCAGCCCCATAGATCTGCATATATCCCAGTACCATGTCTGGGTTACATTTACCAGGGTTGGTTTATTATTATTATTTTCAATTCAGGATGACAAAATACTTAGCTGGAACACAAGAAAATGAAAGTAGCTTTGCTACTTAAACTAAATTGCTTGAGGATGAAGATTTGCATTTTGTGTTCTGGCTGTTGGGCTTAATTAGGTCCCACAGTTTCCTAAAAGAATTGAATCAAGAATCTTCTCTTAGTTGTCTAAAAAGAGTTAGCAAGCCTTGACTATGCCAGGTTGGAAAATTGACTGTTTTATTAAGAAAGTGCATTTTACAGAAGCTACACCAAAGAATCTTCAGCTATGCTGGCACTTTTGTTTTCTTCAATGAAGAATTTTTAGTGTTAATTTTGTGTTTGCTCTGAGGAGCTTGGCTGGGCCATTAGCACCCTGTGAGCTGACATTATCCACGGGCAGTGTTAAGAGTGAACTCATTTTGGAAAGTTGGAAGGTTTGAGGGTAGAAGTGTCCTTATCTTTTTTAGTACTCAGCTATTTAAAAGTAACTACCATCATCTATACCATTCTACCTTGTAAACAGCCAAGAACCAAGCCCTTAGTGGAGGACTTTAGCTTTATTCAGATGTAATAATCCTCCATTAAATAAAACTATAACCTAGGCTCATTACGAACACCACAGGCCTCCTGTGACATCGCTATAGTCAAGCTTTGTACTGACTCACTTCTTCAGGCTGCTTTTATTATCCTGAGGAGATAAAACTTGGCCCAGATAACAGCTGTGTCTTGGATGGAATCAGTGAAGGAGGAAACACCAATCTTGCAAGAGAAAGAGATAATTCACCCCCAGAAAGAGGCTTTTGGGAAGAACGGCAGTGATTCACTGCAGAAAGGAGAACGAGGAGTAGAATTTTTTGTGGACTTCAGAGTCATCATCCCAAAGACCCTAGAGATTTCTTGCCATCTGTATTGGACTTCGTAGTCCTCATGCTTCTCATGCCCAGTCTCTGAGATGGGTCCCTCTGGTCATTCTGGGGGTCTTCCTGGGGAAGATAGAATGAAATCAGAAACTAGATGGGGAAAGGGAAGAAGGGAATGAACGGGAAGTAGAGGGCGTTGTGTGCCTCTTCGAAGATTTTTGAGTTGTCTGTAAATATGGACCTATTTATTGTCTAAATAACGGTTTTCTCTCTAAGAAGAACTATTTAGAAAACACAGGAGTATGAAAAAGATCGTCTTGGAGTTGACTCCGACTCATGCAACCCCATGTATGTCAGAGTGGAATTGTGCGCTGTAGGTTTTGTGCTCATAGGTTTTCAGTGGCTCTTTTTTGGAAGTAGGTCACTAGGCCTTCCTCCTGAGGTACCTCTGGGTAGGTTCAGATCGTCAACCTGTGGTCAGCAGCCAAGCATGTTGACTGTTTGCACCACCCTGGTATAATTTAAAAGAGATCTTAAATCTTTGCCTGATCCCTCTAGTCTTTCCAGCCTCTCCTGAGTGCTCTTAAGCATCTCTTTACCAGTAGTTTCCTTGGTGTCACCCACTTGCCTTCAGAGCCCATGTCCCAAGAACAACCATTGTAGAAACAGTGGGACCAAATATTTATCAGCGTGACAGCCACCATCTCTGCTCATGAAATCTCATCATTATCTTCCCTTAGAACACTCGGGATGTTTAATTTTTATACACATGTACATTGTTTTATTAGTCACTTCTCCCTTCAACCCTCATCCCTTCCTCACAGATAACTTTTCAATCCTTTGGCACTTTTGCAGAAGGCAGTGTTTTGTGTGAAAGAGAAGCTTTCAGAAAGAAATTTCCTTAATCTCTGATAGCTATTGAAACTGGTTTATTGAATAGCCACAACTTGGTGGAGGTTCACTGGTTTTACTTTTCTCCAATCATTGTTGTTAACTGGGCTGTATTAAATCTCCTTTCCCAACTAGTAGTACTTTGTTTTATTCATTGATGTAATTGTCACCCAAGTGCCCAAAATAGTGCCTGGTACATGGTAGATTCTCAGAAAAGATTTATTAAATTGAATATGTCTGGTGGAATCCCAGCTGTTTTCATTAATTAAAAATAAATTCAGGATAATTTAAAGCACCAGACCCAAATCCTTCTAAACCTTGTCTTTTCCCCTTCCCTTCAGCTCTTGCCTAAAAGGGGACTTGGAGTAGGGGAGGGAGCAGGGCATGCTCTTCCATCTTCCTCCTTGTCCAACTCCTGGGTCGGACAGGTAGAAGAATGTGCTCTAGCTTGGGAACACTCTTACCCCTTGTCTCTTCTCATTCTTCAGCTCTCCCCACTTTAGGATGGGAGGAGAGACAAGTATCTCTTTCACTGGCCTTGGCTGTAGTCCTTTCTCTATAAGTATGGCTGCTTCTCTGGTAACACTGATGGTGGGTACCTGCCAAGTGGCAGACATCCAAATGCCAGCCTTCCTGAGATATCCAAGGGAGAGGCCTTTTCCAGAAGGCTCTTTATGGGACCTCATTGCATGGTTCCCTGATGTGGAAGATCCAGTTTCAACTATATTTCATCCAACCACCTCTCCCTTCCACCCCTAGTGGTGTAGCCCACAGCCTTTTTCATTCTGAAATCCCTCTTTACCTGCAGGCCATCCCCTTGCATAAGGTTCTAGGACTTAGGCCCACTTGACCCACAGGAAGCTCACACATCCTTGCCTCCACTATATGACTGCTGCCCATATTAGCCCTGCCATTTCTCTGCTGTTCTCTTTTCCCCTAGTCAGGCATGATCAGGTAGGCTCAACAAGTTGGCTGACTTAGCAGTCATCCCACTGGGGAGCAAGGCGCCAGTTTCCTCTTCCAGCAGACTCTCTCAGAGTCTCTTGGATGATCACCTCTCCCTTGTTTTGGGGAGAGAGAGACAGTAATGATTCCAGGAGGAGGGGAGAGAAAAGCCGTAACTGCCCTCACTGGGCGGAAGACCAGAATTCATGTGACTCATACTCCTTTCTTCCCTTTTGTCTGCTCTAGACTGGGAAGATGAAAGGGCAAGTGAGAGGGAGCCCAGCAGTGCGGGATTATGTTGCCCTCTCCCGAAGCCTCACCAGGAAATAGCTCTTCTCAATCATTTATACTCTTTAGAACATAGGGGGCTTGACTGTCTTTTGCCTTTAATTTTGTGTCCTTAGTCACCAGCACAGGGCAGCAGTACAGCAGCAGTACAGGTCCCATCAACATTCTATTAGAAAAATAACCATGCCCCTGTGTCTCTTTTATGAGTCTTCTGCCAGGCAGAAAGGAGCCTTGGTGGATGGTTAAAGTGCTCGACTGCTAACTGAGCCCGCTAGCCGCTCTGCAGGAGAAAAGACCTGTGTGATCTGTTCCCTTAAAGATTACAGCCTAGGAAACTCTATGAGGCAGTTCTACTCTGTGGCATGGGCTGCTGTGAATCGTAATGAACCTGATGACACCCAACAACAACACCTGCCAGGCAGAGGCTGACTGAGTGCACCATAGCTGAGTCCTTGTCTGGGCCGTGAAGCAGCTTCTGTTTTCTACAGACTGTAAATTGGAGAGTCACAAGTTATTTCCACATTCTTTATCATTTTCAACCTTGCTGTTCTCTTAAAGCTCATTATATATGAGCAACAGTGGTTTATTTCATTTTTCAGCATAGCTTCTGCTGATAAAAATTTATTTCTGAAGCACTTTCCTTGGATAGTAACTCACCGGGAGATACCAAAGGGATGAGGTCTAGTACTATGAAATAGATAAAAGAGAAAATTTGCCATTATTCTTGATTGCTTTCACCTGGCTTTCACTGCTGCATTGAAGTCAGTGGAAGACACATTTACTGACAGCTGGATTACTTGGGATTTGGCAAAAGAGCATGAATTGACACTTCTGTTAAATTTCTCAGCAGTGCTTTGAATGTATATTTAATGTGTGTCATAAAAGAATGTGCAGATTTCATAAGGCCTGATGTCATTAAAGGACTGAAAACCTAGCATTAGCCCTTACACACGTGGTACCTCAAATATAATTGAAAAAGGTTTTTGCAGATATGAGCATACGTAATGTTTGTCATTTCTGTTAGTGCTCTAATTAAATCAGGCTTCTAATCAGACAACTTATAAAATCTTAAGTAATATGATTAAAGCAAAACAGAACACAGCCCTCAAATGTCTGAAGCATACAGTTGGGTAGTAACTTTTTGATAATGTTTTGCTGAACAGATAATATGACTATTTGGTAAATGCTTAATTTGGCATTGGGTAAGGACTCTGATAAAACTGGTTTTTCTAAATCCCCCAAAGATTCCAGGCATGGTTGGTTTTCATTGTTATACCTATTAACTAATAGGCTGTATTTCATTGGTAATGATTGTTGAAGTAGCTTAGAAATCCTAATCCTTGCCAGTATTTCCTGCTGAAAAATGACACCATTTCTGAAAATGTGGAAAAGTTGGTATAAACAAATCAAGAGAAATCTCAATTATCTTTGTTAATGGACAGGATTAGCTGGGATTCACTTGTGTTTTTCCTTGATTATATCAAAATTGCAGCAGAGATGTTGCTCAGAGGTGATGAGTGTGGCCCTTTGTACTCTTCTTGGATTTCAGCAGACAGAATTGTTTATGCGTCTCTCCAGCCGCCGCAGCTCATATCACTTCAGTCTAGAAACTGCTGTTTGAGTCTAGCAGACATTGTCAACATCCTCAAAATCAGCTGGACAGACTTCAAGATTCCAAGTCATTCAAATGGTCCAACCCACCCTTCAAAATTAAAATATATATTGAAATAATCTTCCCCTATGAAATTTATAAGGGACTCTTGTAGTACAGTGGTTAAGCATTCAACTGCTAAACAGAAGTCAGCAGTTCGAACCCCCAGTCACTCTACAGGAGAAAGGTAGGACAGTCTGTTTACATAAAGATTTATAGGCTTAAAAATTCTAAGAGGCAATTCTGCTATGTCCTGTAGTGTCACTATGAGTTGGAATCGACATGATAGAAATGAGTTTGTTTTTTTCATTTGTTTGATGAAATCTATGGAGCTGGCAGTGCTGTGCCTAAAGGCATTTGTCTGTTAAACTGATTAGAAAGTTGGCACTTCAAACCTACCAGCCACTTTACGGAAGGAAGGCGCAATCTACGTAAAGATTTACGGCCTTGGCAGGTTTTTTTTTTTTTTTTTGAAGTGGGGCGGTTTGCAAAGTTTGATCCTTGATTTTTCTGTGCCTTAGATTCTCTAAGCAACACTTAGCAAAAACAACAGCTAATAATAATAATAGTAAACAGCTGCCATTAATTCCTTGCCTGTTGGATGGCAGGGCCTATGCTGTGTGCGTTCCAATATTAGCGCTAATCTTTATACCAGTCTTATACGATAAGGCTCAGGGAGTTTAAGTGGTTTGTTCAAGGTCAGATAGCACATCAAAGTGGTGAAGCCAGGACTTGAACCCAGATTAGTCTTAATTCCAAGAAACAGAGTTCTCTGTGCTTCCTGATTCCCAGGGTAGAGCTGAATATAGGCTGACTATCGCCTTAAATCAGGAAGGAAGTATATCAGGGTTGTATCTTCTCACCATACTTATTCATTCTGTATGCTGAGCAAAAATCCTAGAAGCTGGACTACATGAAGAACAATGTGGCATCAAAATTGGAGGAAGACTCATTAACAACCTGTGATACACAGATGACACAATTTTGCTTGCTGAAAGTGAGGATGACTTGAAGCACTTGCTGATGAAGATTGAAGACTACAGTCTGCAGTATGGATTATTTTATGCATATAAAGAAACCAAAAATCCTCACGACTGGACTAATAAGCAGCATCACAATAAATGGAGAAAAGATTGAAATTGTCAGACACTTCATGTTACTTGGTTCTACAATCAACACCAATGAAAGCTGCAGTCAAGACATCAGATGATGTATTGCATTGGCCAAATCTGCTGTAAAAGACCGCTTTTAAGTGCTGAAGAGCAAAGATGTCTCCTTGAAGACTAAGCTGTGCTTAACCCAAGCTATGGTATTTTCAGTTGCCTCATATATGCAAGTAAGAGCTGGACAATGAACAAGGAAGACCAAAGAAGAGTTCATGCTTTTGAGTTGTGGTGTTGAAAAAGAATATTGAAAGTACCATGGACTGCTAAAAGAACAAATTTGTCCTGGAGGAAGTGCAGCTGGAATGCTCTTTGGAAGTAAGAATGGCTAGACTTTATCTCATCTCCTTTGGTCATGTTGTCAGAAGGGACCATTCTCTGGAGAAGGATATCATGCTTGGTAAAGTGGAGGGTCAGTGAAAAAGGGGAAGGCCTTCAACAAGATGGATTGACACAGTGGCTACAGCGATGGGCTCAGGTGTAGCAAGGATTGTGAGGCTGGCACAGGTCTGGGCAGTGTTTCATTCTGTTGTACATAAGGTCACTACGAGTCGGAGACGACGCGACAGCACCTAACAACAACAATCTCCTCATATGCTCATGCAGAGAATTCAGATGGGTTTATAGCCATATTCTCCTTATGTTTAACACCCTACTCTTTTATTGCTTAGTCTTTAACACAAAAAAAAAAATCTATTACATCATTACAGTTCATTTGTCTCATAATTGTATTCCCAGTGGCTACAATTGACAAATTATCGAGCTTTTATTTCTCCTTGACATTCTGAGGTAGTTTTGAAATGCATTTTAGATGAAAACTTCTCTCATAAAAAGCAACACTGTTACTTTTCAATAAGAATACTCTCAATTACCCAGCCCCTGTTGCAAACATCATGTAAAAGCCCCTACAACATACAGTCAACAAATCCACAGTGGAAAACTCTTTCATCTTACAAGTCACTCTGACACAGACATGACACAGTTCATGTCTGTCCCAGCACACCCTCCACATCTCCTAACAGTGTGAGGTTTTTTCAGGGAAGTCACATAGATCTTGGTGCAGGGGAACATGGCCAGATTTAAACATTTGACTGCTAACCAGAAGGCTGGCAGCTCAAACCCACGAGCCACTCCTCAGAAGGAAGGCTGGGCAGTGTACTTCTGTAGTGATACCACCTCAGAAACCCAAGGAGGGATCGCTATGAGTCAGATCGGACTTGACGGCAGTGAGTTTGTTTTTTTGGTCTAGGAAGGTTCGATTCCCAGTGAGCTTCATGCATAGCCGTAATCTGTCACTGGGGGATTGTGTGTGGCTATGGTGCTAAACAGGTTTCAGTAGAGTTTCCAGACCAAGGCAGACTAGGAGAGAGGCCTGGTGATCTACTTCTGAAAAGCAGCCAGTGAAAATCCTATGGATCACAATAGTCTGATCCATACCAGTCATGGACAACATTTCTTTCTGTTGTGCATGAGATCATCAGTTGAGGGTAACTCTATGGCAGCTAGCAACAAGAAAGGACAAAGCCTGCCTCCTGTATATTTTCTGTGTCTCCCTATTTTCTGTCGGTGCAGTGACTTCCTTACGCGTACTACATGAATACTAAATATATTTCTTCTAGTGTATTTAGTAAGGAGCTCTGGTGGCGTAGTGCCTAAGGCATTTGACTGCCAACCAGAAGGTTGGTGGTTCAAACCCACCAGCCATTCCATGGAAGGAAGACTGGGCAATCTACTTCTGTAAAGATTTACCACCTTGGAAACCCAAAGGGGGTTGCTATGAGTTGGAAATTGACTCGATGGCAGTGATTTTTTTTTTTTTTTTTTTTTAGTGTATTAAGCAGGCATCCTTATATAAATTGCTTCCAGTGTTAGGAGAGGTAGTGAGTGACTTTTGCTGATTGTCTGAACTATCCATTCCATTCCACTGTCTCTTGCTTATTAGAACTATGATTCCCAAACCTGATTCCCTAAGAGATTTATCTGAATGCTTATTAAATACACATTCATGGGCTCTACCCCAGAATTTCCAAGGGTTGGGTTTAAGAATCATTATTTTTACCAAAGCTTTCTAGGTAATCCTATTGTACAGATATTGCATTAGAATAATAAATGGGATTTACAATAAACACGAGTTTGTCAGGATTGTGGGAAAACCATTATGTCCACTTGGATTTTCCCTAGAAGCTACAAGGCTGTATACACAGCTATTTGGAGCTGACAACATGTTCATGTCTTTTTACCCCAGAGTCATTTAAATTGAAACTTTTGTCTCTACTGGTCTGATTGCTCATGTAGAAGGAAGGGACCAAAGATTATAATGGAAGAATAATGGAAAGTACAAATTCACCATCTTCTTAGCCAAGAACTGTCTTTTAGGGGTAGTGCTTTACAAACTCCATTTCTTTTAGCAAAATTGATAATAGTTAAGTAATGATAAACCAAAAAATCCCAAACTCACTGTGATTCAGTCAATTTTGACTCATAGTGACCCCCATTGGGTTTCCAAGGCTGTATATCTTTATGGAAGCAAACTGCCTCCTCTTTCTTCCTTGGAGTTACTGGTGGGTTTGAACACTAACGTTTTAGTTAGCAGCCAAATGCCTTAACCACACTACTACTAGAGCGCCTTTAAGTAACAGTAAGAGGATAGAAATTTTTAAAAAAGAGAGAGATCTATATTAAGAGTTGTGAACAAAAGAAAAACCAAACCCACTGCCAGCGGGTCTATCTCATAGCAACCCCCATTGGGTTTCCAGGGCTGTAAATCTTTATAGAAGTAGATTGCTCATCTTCCTCTTGCAGAACAGTGGGAGGGTTTGAACTGCCAGCCTTCTGGTTAGTAGCCAAATGCCTTACTCACTATGATACCAGAGCTTCTTATTAAGAGTTGCAAGGCATCTAAATTTTGTAATTCAGTACCCACCTAAAGGAAAAATGATTATGATAGTAAAAAGCTAAGATGGTAAGTGCTCATAACAGAAAACAAGCAGGTGCTTAGTAGTGTTCCTTCGTATGACAAGAGAGAAAGACAGAGGCAGTTTCCACTTTAACAGGTCAGTTGTATGTTGATTGTTTGGAATGTAGAACATATTTTCCTTTAGCTATAATATAACTTGACCTTTGTGCTTGATGCATGTGCTACAAAGCATTGGGCAGAGGTGATTTTGGTGGGGATGGGGGTGCTTTTCACAGTTGGCTCGACTGAGCTGCCACTTCTCCCATGTGCTCCCTGTGACATGTCCACCTGACTGCCTGCACTGCAGTGGTGTCCCTCTGTCACTGGTTTGGTTGGTGTCTGTCCTATTATTGCATCCATGCACCATTCATCCCTGACACTTTTGGCAGCCACACTTTTCTTCCAATAATATCTAACACTCGTGTCGTTGCCTATCTGTTCATTAACTGTTCATTCCACAAATCCAGGAGCAGAACAGGAGCAGAGTAGCATAAAAGAAGGGTTTGGGCAGCTGGCACCCTAACTTTGTGTCCCAGAACTCTCATTCAGTAGCTCCATGACCTTTAGCAAGCAACGTCAGGCCTCCACACCTCAATTTATTCTTCTGTGAAATAGGCATAAAAGTACTCCATGAGTTATTAACCAGTAAAGTGAAGTAAGTAAAAGAGTAAAAGCTGCCAGCACACGTCTTCTTCTCCAGGAGCTTTGTGTGCAAGGTCAGTAATAAATGGTCCTTCCCATCACAGTGTTCACCAATCAAGTAAGAGAGACATTTGTGTAAAGAGAAAAGTCACAATACAGTGCAAAATTCCCCATGATGAAAATAGTGACAAGGAGCTCTGTCTTGATATTTCCCACAGCAATGCCCTTTCTGCCCTGCCCCTGGGGCACACACATCACTACGTTGGACCTCTTTATTCTTAGAGAGAGATGATTTGCTTGCATCTCTGCTGCCAGGACTTGCAAGCTGAAAAGCAGATCTCCTGTCCTGTGTCATCTTACACTGCCTCCCTTTTTGCAGGATCGGTATGAACTCTAAAGAGGATGAGTGGGCAGGAAGGAGTAGTTCTCGTGTTTGTGTAGATGGGGGATTGGCAAACTCTGTACCTGTAATTGGGGATGACCTGCAGTCCGTGTCTTCACAAGACCAGCCATTGGGAGAGTTAATTAGCCATGTTTCCTCTAAGTGTATGTGCGCATATGCACATGCACTCCAACACATGAACAATTTATTAAAAATAAACCCTAGGGGAGATAATGCAGAGCAAAAAAATAGAGGGCAGAAATAGTAAACCTACTTTCTCAGAGAGCCTCGCAGATAGAAGGAGGCTTTCATGTCTCATTAGTCTGTATGTCACCATGACTCCAGGCAGAGCCACCATGCAATAACAACTTTCTCTGTCCAGTTCTGCTCAATCGATGTAGGTCCTCTCATTTCCCAAAGAGGACACTTTTTGCCTGACAAATTAAGATATTTTCAATAAAAATCTATTACTGGCATGGTATCTCAGGGCCAAGTTTTGCTTTTGAAAATTAAACTGTTGTCCCGGCAGATTGGTTTCTACATAATTTTCCATGCATGTGGGGCTGGCTCTGCACTTACCATTGGCTCCATCTTCACTATAATGAGATTCTTTTTTGGTTCGTTTCCCAGGCACTCTGTAGACAAGGATCTGTGTTTTTTCATGCCAGTGACAGTGACCGAGACGTTTGCACATCGATCATTTACTCTCTGAGATGCCCACTCAGTCACAGCTGTGAGAAGCAAGGCCAAGTTCTGCTCATTTCATCAAGTGATTAAATAGAGGCTCATTCCAAGGAACTCCTTAGAACCTATCTCTCCCCACACATGCCATAGGAGCACAAAATGTAAAGTAAATACCTAGCACCAAGATTGCTAAGAAAGAGGCAAGAATTTGAGTTTCGAGATTCCTTATGAAATTGTACAATATGTGGACAACTGGCATAAAGAAGATGTGTTAAGCTCATTGAGGGTGAACAGCCTCAATTCATTCTGCCCTTGAGAGTCTTTTCACCTCTTGCTAGTTAAGTAAATAGGTCAGTGATTAAGCATGATGCTCTTATAGCTTCATGTTTGGTTGTGTTAGTTCTGTGCACATAGTGCAGAGCACATATACTTGTACTTTTTATGTGAATGCTACATTTTTTAAAAATACTAGCTACTGGAGTGACTAAGGACCACCGTCTTAGTTATACCACTATTAATTCAAATAATAAGATGCTTCATGGAAGACAGCTTTTGCCCAGTGCATCTTCTAAATATCAGTGTATCATGTCTGATACTTGAAGCCCCCCATTGGTGAGCAGGTGAGCAGACTTGGAGGCTGTGGCTATTGTTGACAGAGTCTGAAGAAGCTGAGATGTTTCATGTGGGGCTGACGAATGTTTTCAGAAACACCGTGAATGTTTATTGCCATTACATTTCTGTATTTGGAGACCGTGGGTATACAATGGTTAATGTGCTAGATTGCTAACCGAAGGTTGGAGGTTGGAGTTCACCAGAGCAAGAAATGCCTCAAAATCTACTTCTGGAAGATCACAGCTGTTGGGAAAGCCTATGGAGAACACACATGGGTGGTCATGAGTCAGTCGAATCACAGCAACTGACATGTTGTATGTGTATTCTGTATTTAGAAAGCCAAAGTGGTTTCCATTCATTCAATAAATATTTATTGTATATCTATTGTGTGCGTAGGACTGTACAACACAGAGAAAATCCCTGTATTCATGAAGTTTGGTGAATATATTAAATGAGTCAATTAAATAGTATGTTAGAGAGTGATACATATAATGGGGGAATAAATCAAACTGGCATTAGGGGTACCAGGAAACAGAGTGTCACTGGCAGATTAAATGGTTTTATAAAACAAATTGGGTACAAATGATTGACTGAATTCTACCTAATGATTGGCCTGTGGATTTCTTTGTAACATCACTTGTAATACTGTCTTTTGTTATTGTTGTTGTTAACCTTTCACGCCTGTGTCCTGCTACTGTTAATAGCCAGTAAGCATAGCCACCCCTCCTTGGATTTCTGAGGCATTATCAATATGAAGTAGATTGCCCAACCTTCCCTTCCTGGGAGTGGCTGGTGGGTTTGAACCACCAGCCTTCTGATTAGCAGTCAAATGTCTCAGGCACTGCACCACCAGAGCTCCTGACTTGAAGACAGGAATTATAAATTATATGGCCTGGCTTTTCCTACAGCCAGTTCCACTGTACTGCACATTATAGATGCTCAATACATATATGTTCAGTGAACTTATGGTACAGTGGACATCAGCAGCAAGAGACAGGTGTGACCTTGTACGTGACTATTTCAGTCCTGTATCGATCGAAGGTGTTAAGGAGCGGCTTCTGACTGAGTATTTTTGCTAAGATGTAGAGGTGGTGTTACACCCTTTTGCAGAATAGTCCATAGAGATCATCTGCTTGTGGCGTGCAGCAGAGGATAGACTATGAGGGAAGTGTCATGAGAATTTCTCCTTTTTTCTCCTTTGGAAAACTTTGCTTCCTTATCAAGAGGGATAACAGTAAAAACTTGACCTGAACCAACTTGATCTGGGCTCCTTTGTCTCTCTATTCATATTTAGCTCTGAAGATCCTCAGACCTTGGGGTCTGATCTAAGACATTTCGGTTGCTGTCAAGAAATCCTTTTCTTATGTTCCTTCTAAATTTAATTTAAGCCTGTTTGTCTTTTTGAGGTAGGTTGTGGTAGAGACAGAAACCTGGTTGACCTTAGTGGTGAGCCCTGGAAGTGCCTGCCAATAGCCCTTCTGTTGACACTTTTACCCTGGTGGGCAGCACACGGGAGGACATACAGCTACCTGCTCCAGCACCAGAGGATGGTCTGCTGTGTCCTCACTGGACTTCTGGGGTGTTTTCTTTACTTCCTCATTGGCTGTTAGGAACAGCATACATTCAGAATAGTTTCAGAGAGAGGGAGAGAATTGTGGGAAGTATACAGAGGCATCTCATGGAAGCTAAGATCACAAGGGGCTAGAACTGGTGTATTAGTGAAGGGCAATATAGACAGTTGTAACAGGTGAATCCCCAGGTCTCAGTGGCTTAGCACAGTGGAAATTTATTTCCCTTACTCATCAGCTTCCATCTCTGGGTAGGGTTGACTGTGCTCCAAACCCCAAGATGACAGAACTCTGTCATCTTTAGCATGTGGCTTTCAAGGTCACCCTGGATATCGCCATCCAGCAGCAGACAGGAAGAGAGAGTAGAGGATCAAGCCGGCGGTTTTTGTAATCTTGTCTTGAGAGTGGCATGTATCACTCCCACCTACACTCCATTGTCCAGCACTCAGCCTCATGACATGAGTTACTTTAGAGGAGACTTGGAAATGCAGTCTAGCTGTATGTCTAAGAGGAAAAGGGAATGGGCTCAAAGAGCAGGTAGCAAACTTGGGCACAAGCAGAAACTCGGAAACTACCAGGAATCAGGTCATCGACTTCCTGAAGGAAGCTGCGCATCTTTCTATGCAGATATGGTTTTGACAAGAAGGGGAATAAATGATTCTGTGTGTGTGTGTGTGTGTGTGTGAGAGAGAGAGAGAGAAAAGAAATGCACCACCTCCCCACCCTCATTCTAACATGCTGTCCTGCTGTGTGGACACTGTTTCAGCTTGCTGGACATTGAGTTGATATTCACCCAGACTCATCACTGCCGGGGTAAAAGGTCAGCTGAGTCAGCCGAGTTGTAAGCATATTCTGTGCAGGGCTCATCTCCTACAGCTAACAATAGGCACTGAAATAAATATGTCTGTAAAATATGTGAGGAGAGACAGTTTGCCCAGGAGACTCTGACCTAAATTTTGAGCCATGCTGTGAGAATTTTCCTTTTTTAAGTTTAAGAAACTGTGTCCTTTTTTAAGCAAGAAGGATGAAAAAAATACAGGTTCCCTCAAATCACGTTTGTTCGGTTCTGTCTTTGCTCTAAGTAATGTGTGTTCCTTAATCCTCCAGAGGAAGGTAGCTTCACCTTTGCTCCTTATGTATTTTCTACAGTATAGTTTCTTCCCAGTATAGCAATTGACACAACTCTATGCTCCTAAGCTTAGTCATAGAATTTTTAGGGGTGCTGCAGATGAGTTTTGGATCAGGCATATTAGGAGGTGTACACATGTGTATGTGTGTGTTTACAAACTTCAGGTTCGTAAGTACCACTGCCCATGTTCCTTGCACAGTGTTTGAGATACAACAGCTATTACAGGGATGAGGGAGACAGTCTGCCTGACACACCCCGTAGGTGGCTACCCATATACTAGCGCTGGAGGACAGATGCCATTTTCCCACTCCTGAGTCCTGGTACATGGGGGCCATGTGTATGAAATACTTCAAAAGTCACTGCTCAGAAATGTTGGTGAATATAAAAATGTTGACGTCAGTGCATTTGATACAAGTTTAAGGAGAGAATTCTTTCCTTGGGTTCAGGAGGTTTTGCAAGGAAAGAAAAAGCCTCTCTTCTGTACCTGGGTAGCACTGTTGTTCTGCATTGTTGAGGGAGGAATTATGTCCTATGAATCAACAGCTAAGGAAAGACAAACTCAGGAAGGAAGTCCTTGGGTAAATGCTCAAGAGTCTTCTCTTTGTTCTTTGTGCCAGAAGCTATAGATTTCTAATTACGATGGTAGAAGTTGCTCTTACAAAGCATGTCACTGTGTTGCAGAGTATCTCTGTGATGTTATTGCTGTGTTTTTCATGTGAGAGATGCTTCTTAGGAGCATACTTTGTCCTTTTTTCCAAGGACTCAAACTAACTATTTTTTCTTTCCTTTTCTTTTCTGCTTTGCTTTCCAACATGGTGATCTGTTGCTGTGTCCCATCATAATGAAATTCCTTCATCGATTTCACATCTCAACAAAAAGGTAAGGAACTACACATTATACTGACATGTCCAAACAGTGCCAACTGATGTAATGTGTAAAAGGAGATGCATTTTGACCTTTTGGAATTTTTTTTACTTTGAGATAAAAAATGATTAACTGTGAGGACCTCAATTTTAGTATGAATGTTTGGCTGATTGATGTGATACCTTCTGAAGCTTGGTGTTGAATGAACAAGGCACAGGTTTGTGTGTAGGTCTTTGTGTTTATGAGTATTTATGAAAGGTTCACATGCATGGAGAGTAATTCACAGACATTTCACAATTAAGCTTGATAAAAACCAAAATATTAAATGAAAGACTGTGAAAGGAGTATTGATATTGTTCTGTCTCCACACTTTTGAAGTAAGATTGACCCAACCAATAATGAGTCCAGTTTGAGGTCTTACTCAATTTGTGCATGATAGGAGAGAGACAAGTTGGACTCCCTGTCAAAAAGGGTAACATAGCTTTGTAGCTGCTAATTGCACCCAGCGTATCTTTCGATTGGATGGGATCTGTGAGTGTATATGTCCATTCTCACACAGAATGTTCACTGTCCCTTGTATTCTTTATTTTTAGACATAGACAAGCCCTCCAGCATAACTCACTGCCATGGAGTCGGATCTGACTCATAGTGATCCCTCCTTGGGTTTCTGAGGTGGTATCACTATGGAAGTAGGTTGCCCAACCTTCCTTCCAAGGAGTGGCCGGTGGGTTTGAACCGCTAGCCTTCTGGTTATCAGTCAAATGCCTTAGGCATTATGCCATCAGAGCTCCTAGTGACTCCTTAGGGTTGAATATTTTATCTTGAGGCTCAGTGGCTGGCAAATACCTGTCCTCTATCCAGTATTCCAGTACTGCCTTCTTCCCACTCTTCCCTCTCATGTAAATTTAGGGTACAAGGCTGTGGGATCACATGCTGCCCTACATCTTCCATCACACTCACATTGGAATGGCTGTCCTCTGCAACATAAAGTTGCCATCATTTTCTGGGTGAATTATATCATCTCAGGTAACTCTTGTGAGTGTGGGATTATTATGAATTCAGATCTGTTGCTTTGTTATTTGGAAGAAGCTTGTTAGGCACTTAGCTGCTAACTGAAAGGTTGGCAGTTCGAACCCACTCGCTGGCTCTGTGGGTAAAAGACCTGGCAGTCTGCTTCTGTGAAGATTACAGCCAAGAAAGTTAGTTCTACTGTGCCACGTGGGGTCAGTATGAGTTAGAATCAATTCAATGGGACCCACCAACAACAACATACTAAAAAGAGGAAAGGGGGAAAGTGCCATGTGAATCTTCAATGGCAAATAGTTTCTACCCTTTCCTACCAGTTCCCTATTGGAGCACGTTGGGTCAGGTGATGGTGAAGATTACTTGAGCTTGGTTTCTGTAGGTCTGTGAGCACAAGACCTTGACCACTATGTGCCTAACTTTCTGACTGGCAAAAAAAAAAAGAAAGAAGGAACTGTTTTCCAAAACTTCTCTTGGGTGCATAAGGATAGTGGAAAGGTGGACATTAAGGAGATGAGTTTAGAGAGAGATGTTGATGATGTGTGTGTGTGGCTTGACCACAGTCCCAGATGTTCTGTTTGAGTGTCTGTAGGCAGAGGTAGGATTCACCTTTGGATAGGCAAGTTGAGAAAAAATAATTATTTTATGATTTTTCAAATAACAAATATGCTTCAAGTTATATTATTCAGTGTGATATTCCAAACTGTAGTAACATTTCATTATTTGCAAAGACAAGAGAATGGACGTCATTAAGTGGCAATGTTAGCAGTTTTGAGAGTGCATCCTAGACTCAGTTCTTGGGACAGAAAACAAATGTGAACAGCCAGGTCTACGAAATGGGTATGAGAACTGTAGTGTGTCTAACCTGTGTGAGGCTCTAGAGCAAGCTGAAGAAGCAGCCACTATTGAGCTTCATAAAATACCCTGGTGATAGGGCATATGTCCCAGGCAGGGAAGAGCCTGCCCTTTCAGCCGCATGATCCAGGAGGTTTCGTTTCAGTAGCACTTTGAGTTTTTGAGAGCAATTTTCTTAGCAAATATGCTGTGTTATTTTTCTCTGTGCTCTGTGTGGGAAACCAGGGATGTATTACACTGTGGAAAGTGCCCAGGCCCACCTGCTGTGCCTTGGAGGCAAGACAGTTTAATACTCACAAGTCAATTTAATGATCAACATGTCTGATAGGAATCCCAGGGCCAACTATTTCTTGAAGATCAGTAACGAGGAGATTTGTACACACTGATTTTCATCCAAGCAATATGGGTCTGGGGAGTACTTTTGTTGTTGTTGTCCAGAAATTAATATAATTGATAGAATACAATGAATAGCTTATGTGTTTGCATTTACTTACACATTCATTTGGAGGTAAATGAAGTGGACAATGCACACAACTTATTCAGAAGTTTTATATTAATATTTGAAATAAAATTTAAATTTAAAAGGTACACCCACTCCTCACTTATCAACATGATTAGGTTCCAAAGACCAAGTCATTATGCAGAAATAAAGGATGATCACAAAATGGAGGATGTCTGCATCATTACATAACTGCCAAATTCCATCATCACTTAGCTACCAAATTGTATCATCACATAACTGCCAAATTGCTTCATCATATAACTACCCAATTATATCATCATATAACTGCCAAACCACTGAGAATCCTGGCCCACCCAAGCTAACATAACCTTAACCATCACACCCAGCATTACTTGTGCCTCACACCTTGGCATTCGTTACTGCTAAACATGCATCATTAATAGGGAAAATAGTTGATTTTTCACTATTGTCATAAATGCAAAGTGTTGAATAACAAGATAGTTGATAAGGGAAGAGTAAGTATAACACATAGTTGTTGTTGTTATGTGCTGTCGAGTCAGACCTAACTTATAGCGACCCCTCCTTGGGTTTCTGAGGTGGTATCACTATGGAAGTAGATTGCCTAACCTTCCTTCCTAGGAGTGCCTGGTGGGTTTGAACCGCCAGCCTTCTGGTTAGCAGATAGTACATAGTAGTACTAGTGAAAGGAATGGAATTGATGAGAAAGGAGACAATTTGGGGCATTAGATCATTTTGGGTTTCGTAAGTCAGATCCCTACAACACCTGTGGGTAGAAATGTGCAGCAGTCATACTGGGGAATGAAGTTTTAGTTTGGCTGGAGACATGATCTGGGCATCATTCATATGAAGAATTGTAAATGAGCTCTGAGAGGAGGAAAAGGAATGCATGTAGAGGGTAGGGGAATAGCTTCTGGAGAAGATACACAGGGTATGGCCCACACAATAGGAGTTAGAAGAGAAAATGAAAGAAACCATCTGGAGAGTCAGAAGGAGCAAAGAAATGGCACAGTGCCTGCAGCCAAAGAAAGGACCCATCCTGTTGTGTGTGGTGATCATCTCAAGACCTGGCCCTGGTGCACACTGGAATCACCTAGAGAACTCACAGGAAAATAAATAAATAAATTGACCAATGGCTGAGCTCTACCTCAAAGCAAATAATTCTGAATTTCTCAAGGTGGGGCCTGCTTTGGACACCTTTATAAATGATTATGTCCAATTAGTGTTGAAAACCACTGGTCAAGGCAGAGGCAAAGAGAAGGGCTAATGAACTTGTCAAGAAGCAAATGCTTGGTAAGCTTCTAGTGTGTTCTTTCAGTAGAATTGTGGAGTTAGAAGGAAGGCAGACTGCATGATTAAGAGAGGAATGAATGAAAACCACGGAGACTACAGTGGTAAGCACTAGTCAAGGAATTTGCAGGAAAAGGAAAGTGAGAGATTGAAGAATGAGAGGAATAATAGCAGGGTCAAGGGGTTTTGTTTTTGTTGTAAGAGATAATAATGTGTCAGAAAATGCACTCATTAGAGAGGGAGAGAGGATTATTGTAGGGGGAGATAAAAGACATAAACTTTGGGCTGAGATAAGCCCTAGAATCCATGGGGAAGTGCAGTTAGCTGGAACAGGGAGGAGAGAAATCTTCTTTCTTTAGTGAAGAGGTGGGGACAGGTGAGATGTGGGGATGGAGTGAGTGGAAGGCAAGCTGCCCATACTGAGTGCACATACACTATAGGAACCAACATTCTCTGGGGTGCAGGAGGCAGGGCTCTCTGTGAGATTGGGGCTGGCGAATGAAGAGAAACTGGGAGGTTCAGCAGAGCAGGAAACAGGCTGGAATAATTCCCGTGGGGTCTGAGGAAGACAATGAGACATGGGTTAAGTGATTGCTGACCAGTATTGATGTGTCTCAAATTGGCCAAATTTGAATCTGTAATGCACAGGTTGGCACCCTCTTTTGGTGAGTCATGGCCCAGGCACAGGAATGGGCAGAATGTATAGTCTGGGGTTAGAAATTGACTTGAAGGGTTTAGGAAAATGTGATGGCAGCACAGAGGCTGGGCTTCTGGAGAGGATAGATTCCAAAGCATTAACCCAAAGCCCCAAGACAGGAACTAAAGATCTAAAGATCAGTAGAGACAAAGAAGGATAATAGACCGGATGGAATAGGAGGAGTTAAACGGGTGGAAGGGCTCTGTGGGAGTGGTCAGGTTGGGATATTCACTTCAGCATGAAGGGGCACAGAGAGAGGGTGCTAAGTGGAAGGCACAGACTAGGCTGACCAGGCAGCAGACAGCTGCCAGCCCCTCTGAGGGAGGGTGGGAAGGTGGGCAGTATGTTTGGAGAGGGTTAAGTTTCAATTAAGGTAAGAATTAGAAGGAAGATGGAAAAACAGGTATGGGATGAAAAGGTGCTTAGTCATCCTAAAGTGAGCCTAGAGAGCCGTGGTGTTTCCTGCCTTTCCTACAGGAGACCAGGGCTCAGTTGCTGGCTAGTACGCCTCATGCCCAGCCACCACATCTGTCAGTGGAGGCTTGCGTGTTGCTGTGATGCTGAACAGGTTTCAGTGGCACTTCCATGCTAAGACAGATTAGGAAGAAAGGCCTGGCAATCTACACCCAAAATTCAGCTAATGAAAACCGTATGGATCACAGCGGTAGATCCACAGCCAATCATGGGGATGGTGCAAGACCGGGCAGCATTTTATTTCTTTGTACATGAGGTCACCGTGAGATGGGGGCCAACTCAGTGACAGCAAACAGTAACAACAAAGTAAGTATAACAGAAGCAGATGTTTTAGGTTCAAGTTCACCTTTCCTTTAAAAAATAGTGGGGGAGAGTAAGTGGTAATGATAGTTTCTTTCCCCTTCAAGACCAGCAGTTCAAAGAATATTAGTAAAATGTAGAAATAGCTTAAATAATACGAATATTTTACACTCCCTGTGTTATCTGGAAACCCAGCTGTTTGCTCACCATTACAGAAGACAGTTATAAACCTGGTAGTAAGTTATTTAAAATGGAAACCCTGAAAATATGTTTGTTGAAAGATGTTTCAGGGCTTGAATTCTCCATTATGCTTTTGGCCTTTGCTGAAAGAAGAAAATAACATTATGTACAAACGTCATTAATTACTCATTCATCTGACATTTTGATGGCATGAAGCAACAAATAATAATTTAAGCCTCAACATAGTGATTGTTTCTAAAAGTATGACATCGCCCAAAATATGAAACCTACATTTCAAAATGACTTTCTTCTGAGACTGATTGGGGCAAAACTCATTATTAGAGTCTTCTGTACCTTAAAAGCTTTAAATGAAACACTGCAATTTACAGAATTCATTACTGTGCACAACTAATTAGAACTTTAAAGGAAATCACAGTAGGGAATTAAACATTTTAAAGAGCATTTGCTTGAGCCGAAACGTTCTTCAGAATAAAGGTTGTTTTGCAGCACACAAGACAGTGGAATTTTTACATACACATGTAGCCACACACTCGACAGAGTAGCATGTTTGACCGGCCGTGTTTGTGGATCATTCTTGTTCTCTGCTCAGACAAAAGGGAAAGGCAACAAAGGCAGCGAGGGAGGGACAAGACAGAAATGCAAATGAGATGGCCACAGTGGTACTCAGAAGCCAAACAAAAAACACAGACATATCTAATTAGTTTTCAAAGCCGGCTTTACCCTAGGAAAAAATAAATTCTCATCTAAGAAAACAGCAGCGAGAACTGTGTGAGTCCCAGGTGTATGGGTGATTACAGCAGAGAGCAGAAAAAGCCACTGCTGTTCGGATCAGCTGCCTCTGTGCTACACAAATGTGTTTACAGAAAGAATATAAAATCGACCATGGATAACTCCCTCCCTTTCCTAAAATTGATTAATTTCTCGACGTGCTGGCAGCTTTCTACATGGACGGGGCTGGGGTTTGAGAGATGAATGTGTAAATCATTAGCAGGTGGGAAGTTGAATTTGTCTGGCCCAGCTGCTGTTCCCTGCGTTTTCTATTCTTTTTGGTTATCTCGGTCCAGCATCTGTCACTGAGCAGGACTCATGGGCTTCTGTCATCTCAGGCCCAGGGAAGCCACAGTGTTGCCTGTGTCTCCCAACAGCTCAGCGCCCCAGAATAGCAAACAGCAAGACTGACAATTCTACCGGTGGTAGCAGGAACTGAGGGGTAGTTGTGCTGGCGATTTTTTGTTTTGCATTTTGATGCTTCTCCTGGTATAGGCACCCACCTTCCACTCTACCTCGAATTTGGGCTCCTTTTCAATACACCCTTACCTGATTTTATTGTGTAAATAAAACTCGGATATTTGCATGTGCTTTCATTTGTCTTTTCATCTTGGTGATGGTACACAGTGATAAAAGAGGATCTGCTTTCTTGCTCTTTAGATTAAGTCTTAAAAGAACAAAGCATTTTCCACACTCTGGAAATCTCTGTGGCACTTCGCTATCCAGCAGACACACATTTTCCATATTATTATAGACCTTAAGCTGGGTATAGCATAACCTTTAGAGGTCATCTTCTCCATTCATCTAAAGTAGGAATCCTTTGCCCCACCCATCACAGATGGCCACAGCCCCTGCCTGAGGAGGAATTGACGATGTTTGTTGTGATATCCAGGCAAATGGCAGATGCTTGTCTTTGACAGCACTTCATTATTTGGGATATTGTCTCAGTACCACTTAGCCTACCTTTTTGGATGAGTGGAGATTGATGTTTCTCAAAGGCTTTCTCTGAAAAAGCATCTAGACTGCCATTTTAAGGACTTGCCTCGACAGATAGTATCTTCCAATTAAAATCATAATTTCTAATGCCATTTAGAAATGTTGTACAGAAAATATTGACTGATTATCATTGGCAGACAGGAAATTAGATCTTTGGTTGATACTTACTCTAGAAGAGATGAGAGAGATTTTTCTAATTCCAGCTCTAGCATAGGGATATTAGGCTCAATGCTTATTGTTAGTTGTGTCGAGTCTGCTCCAACCTGGTGACCTTACGTATAACAGAATGAAACATTGCCCAGTCTTGTGCCGTCTTCATGATATTTGGTATGTTTGAGTCCGTTGTTGTTCACTGGTACTTCAAGATATTATCACAGAACTGTTCAGCCCATGTGTACATTTTTTTTTTTTTTTTTTTGAGTCCCTGGGTAGTTAACGTGCTTTCTTGCTAACCAGAAAGCTGGACATTTGATTCTGCCCAGCAGCACCTCAGAAGAAAGGCCTGGTGATATACTTCCAAAATATTAGTCATCGAAAATCCTTGGAGCACAGTTCTACTCTGACACCCATAGGAGCCTCCTGAGTTGGATTAGCCACAACAACAACTAGTACTGGGTTACATTTCAATTTATTTGTATTTTTATTGTGATAAAATACACATAACATGAAATGGACCATTATAGCCATTTTAAAGTGTACAATTCAGTGACATTTAGTACATTCACAAAGATGGGCAACCCTTGCCACTATCTCCTTTCAGAACATTTTTTCATCACACCAAAGGTTAACCCTGTATCCATTAAGCAGTCACTCCCCATGTTCCTCTCCCCAGCCCCTGTCATCCTGTATATTTTTTATTTACATCATTTTCTCCACTGTTCGTTCCTATATGAAAACTTTTATTCAAAATCTAACTCTGATAACAAACAGAAATGGTTTAAGCAATCTTTTTTGCCCTCTCAATTTGCAGGAAACAAGATTGAGCGTATTCTTTTATCAATTTGATATGTGTCAGGGTCTACCACCTTTTCACACACAACATATTTTCACTTTCCTTGATTACTTTTTTTCCCCTCCTTAAACCTTAGTTAATACACTTCACTGTTTGGAATGCTGCATCTCTTTTGTGTTATTTTTGCAGTCTTTTGGGTAGAGAAAGGTAAGACAAAGTATTGCTGTTTATAAATTCCTGGCAGAATTTACCTCAAAAATCTATGTAAATTTTCAGTAAAAAAAGAGATGGTCATGAAAAATAACAGATTGAAAAGAAAATCTAAAATTCATTGGAGAGATTTAAAAAAAAAAAAAGTTTATATAAATAGAAAATCACCAAAAGAAATGTGGAGTATTCACTTAAGAACTTATAAAGAGTAACAGCAAACACTAATTTATGGGTGGATATGCAAGCAGGCAGGCAAGAAGATCAGATATAGCTGTTGTTGTGGTTGTTGTTGTTATTGTTGTTAGGTGCCATCGAGTCCTCTCTGACTCATAGTGACCCTGTGCACAGCAGAACAAAACATCGCCCCGCCCAGCACCAGCTCCACGATCCTTGCTATACTTGAGCCCATCGCCGCAGCCACTGTGTCAATCCATCTCATCAAGGGCCTTCCCCTCTTTCGCCAACCCTCCACCTTACCAAGGGCGACATCCTTCTCCAGGGAATGGTCCCTTCTGACAATGGGACCAAAGTAGGTGAGACAAAATCTGGCCATTATCGCTTCCAAGGAGCATTCCGGCTGCACTTCTTCCAGGACAGATCTGTTAGTTCTTTTAGCAGTCCATGGTACTTTCAGCATTCTTCACCAGCACCACAGCTCAAAAGCATCAATTCTTCTTTGGTGTTCCTTATTCATTGTCTGGCTCTCATATGCATATGACGCTATTGAAAATACCATGGCTTGTGCCAAGCACACCTTAGTCCTCAAGGAAACATCTTTGCTCTTCAGTACTTGAAAGAGGTCCTTTGCAGCCAATTTGCCCAGTGCTATATGTCATCTGATGTCCTGACTGCTGCTTCTATTGGTGTTGATTGTAGAACCAAGCAATGTGAAGTCTCTGGCAACTTTAATCTTTTCTCCATCTATCATGATGCTGCTTATAGGACCAGTTGTGAGGATTTTTGTTTTCTTTATATTGAGATGTAATCCATACTGCAGACTGTAGCCTTCAATCTTCATTAGTAAGGGCCTCAAGTCATCTTCACTTTCAGCAAGCAAAGTTGT
This sequence comes from Orycteropus afer afer, assembly GCF_000298275.1. Classification (NCBI taxonomy): domain Eukaryota; kingdom Metazoa; phylum Chordata; class Mammalia; order Tubulidentata; family Orycteropodidae; genus Orycteropus; species Orycteropus afer. Next base: position 10,640,513 of record NW_006921623.1, on the reverse strand, counting down.
GTCGTCAGCATATAACAGGTTGTTAATGATTCTTCCTCCAATCCTGATGCTACATTCTTATAGTCCAGCTTCTCAGATTATCTGCTCAACATACAGATTACACAAGTATGGTGAAAGGATGCAACTCTGATGCACTCCCTTCTTGATTTTAAACAAGTGTCCCCTTGTTCTGTTCAAATGACAGCCTCCTAGTCTGTATACAGGTTCCTCATGAGTACAATCAAGTATTCTGGAATTCCCATTCTTCTCAGTGTTACCCATAATTTGTTATGATCCACACAATCAAATGCTTTCACATAGTCAATAAAACACAAGTAAACATCTTTCTGGTATTCTTTGCTTTCAGCCAAGATCCATCTGACATCAGCAATGATATCCTGCATTCTACATCCTTTCCTGAAACCAGCTTGCATTTCTGGAAGTTCTCTGTCAATATACTGCTGGAACCATTTTTGGATTATCTTCAGCAAGATTTTACTTGCATGAGATATTAATGATATTGTTTGACAATTTCCACATTGTGTGGGATCACCTTTCTTTGGAATGGGTACAAATATGGATCTCTTCCAGTCAGTTGGCCAGGTAGCTGTCTTCCAAATCTCTTGACATAGCCAAGTGAGTGCCTCCAGCCGGACATCCGTTTGTTGAAATATCTCAGTGGGTATTCCGTCAATTCCTGGAGCCTTGTTCTTCTCCAGTTCCTTCAGTGCAGCTTCAACTTCTTCTTTCAGTACCATCAGTTCTTGATCATATTCCACCTCCTGAAATGGATGAAGATCGACGAGTTCTTTTTGGTGCAGTGACTCTGTGTATTCCTTCCATCTTCTTTTGATATTTCCCGCCTCATTCAATATTTTGTCCATAGAATCTTTCAATATTGCAACTCAAGGCTTAAATTTTTTCCTCAGTTCTTTCAACTTAAGAAATGCCGAGTGTGTTCTTCCCTTTTGGCTTTCTAACTCCCAAGTTTTTGCACGTTTCATTATAGTAATTGGCTTTGTCTTCTCAAGCTGCACTTTGAAATCTCCTGTTCAGGTCTTTTATCTTGTCATTTCTTCCATTTGCTTTAGCTATTCTCCACTCAAGGGCAAGTTTCAGAGTCTCTTCTGACATCCATTTTGGTCCTGTCTCCCTACCCTTACCTGAGATCCCTGCTCTGTTTGGCATCCCCCAGCTTCTCTTTCCCCCACTTCCTGCTTCTCAGAGGTGGGGCCTGCATCTCTCCCCTTACCTGAAATCCCTGCCGCTCTGGCTGGCATACCCTGGCATCTCCCAGGTATGGATAGGAATATGGGAATATACCCACGACTGTACATAGGTCTGACATAGAGTATTCCTACATATATATTTATATGTGCTATAAAAATGTCCATATGCAGTTTAAACCTAACAGGAGGCAAAACTAGGATAACTTCTTAGCCACAACTAAGCACCTTGAGGAAGTGAGTCTCTGGGCCTGCCGGCTAGAGACCATGTCATGGTGCACATCAAGGTCAATTGGCACAACATGGCATACAAAAATATTATTCTACATCTTATTTGAGTAAGTAGCAACTAAACTCACTGCCATTGAATCATTTCCGACTCATAGCGACCTCTTCTTGGGTTTCCCAGATGGTATCTCTACAGAAGTAGATATACCAAGTCTTCTTCCAAAGAGTGGCTGGTGGGTTTGAACTCCCAGCCTTCTAGTTAACAGATACATGCCTTAGGCACTACACCACCAGAGTTCTCTGGGGCCTTAAAAGCTTGCGAGAGACCATCTAAAATGCAACTCTCAGTCTCTTGTTATCTGGAGCAAAGAATAGTGAAGAAAATCAAAGACACATGGAAACAGTTAATCTGGTAGACTAATAGACCATGAGAACCTCAGCCTTTACGATCCTAAGATAAAAAGAACTAGATGGTGCCTAGCTACCAATGCCATCCACTCAGGAAGCAGTCAAAATTGGGGAGCCTGGATAGAGTGAGAGAAAAAGTGGAACAAAACTCAAAATCATAAGAAGGACCAGGCTTACTGGTCTGATAGAGACTGGTGAAAACCCTGAGATTATGGCCCCAAATCACCCTTTCAGTCTGGAATCGAACTCACTCCCATGGCTTAACTCTCAGCCAAATGATAGATAGGCCTGTGAGCTGAACATGTGCATCAGAGAGATGCACTCCTTAGAACAATCATCCATGGTATATCAGAAGGGCAGCATTTGCACAGGGAGAAAGGTAGGAAGGCAGAAATGCATTGGCAAGAAGGACATGGGGGAGGGGTAGTAGCACAGGGCGGAAGTGGAGGAGAACTGTTACACTGCAGGGAATGTAATCATTTTCACAAAACAAAATGTATGAACTGTTGAATGTAAAGTGAATTTGCTTTGTAAAATTTCACCCAAATCACAATAAAAAGCTTTAAAAAAAAAAAAACCTTATAAAGAAGTTCAGAAATATTTGCTAGTGATGTTTTAGTTTGTCAAGGTAGCATCTTAGAGTTGCAAATCCCTTGGAGATAAAAACCCACGTAGTGTCTTCATGAGGCGTCTCTGGGTGGTGTAAGTGAGCAATGTACTCAGCTTCTAACTGACAGATTGGAGGTTCAAGTCCACCCAGAGGTGCCTCAGGAGAAAGGCCTGGTGATACATCAAAAAAGTTGGCCATTAAAAATCCTATAGAGCATAGTTCTTGTCTGACACACATGGGGTTGCTATGAGTTGGAGTTTACTCCAGAACAAATGGTTTATTGGTTCAGCCTCTTCATGAATATCTCCAAAACTAAACCAAACTCACTGCCATCAAGTTGATTCTGATTCATAGCTATCCTTTAGGACAGAATAGAATTGCCCGATGGGATTTCCAAGGCTGTAAGTCTTTATGGAACTGCTAGCCTTTTGGTTAGCAGCCAAATGCTTTAATCACTGTGCCACCAGAGCTCCTTATGAATATTTCACTCAGGAGATGAAAAATCCTCTACCATAGCATCAAGAAACTTTCCAACAAACTGGGCACCAAGCCCTGTTCTGGGTGTTAGGGATGCAGCATTGAAAAGGACAATGACAGAGAAAAATTTCCTACTCTCCTTGAGTTACATTCAAGTGGGCTACCTACCACATATGTTGTTGTTGTTATTTGCCGTCGAGTCAACCCTGACTCATAGCGACCCCTCCTTGGGTTTTCGAGGCAGTGTCACTACGGAAGTAGGATTGCCCAACCTTCCTTCCAAGGAGTGGCTGGTGGGTTTGAACCGCCAGCCTTCTGGTTAGCAGTCAGGTGCCTTAG
>NW_006921623.1:10596913-10636081 GCF_000298275.1 Orycteropus afer afer | reverse complement strand
TTGCTCTAACTATATAACTTTTTATATATCTGTCTTGTTTATGTTTTGCCGTGGTTCAATATAGCCCAGGTTAGGAAACAGGGTGGCACAAATGGTTAGTGCTTGTCGGCTAGCCACAAGGTTGCTTTTAACTTACTTCCAGGTGCTTGGGAGACAAGCCCACAATCTGATTCCAAAAGGTCACAGCCTTGCAAACCTTATAGAGCAGTTCTACTCTGCACACACATGAGGTCACCGTGAGTAGGAATCGACTTGACTATAACTAATAACAACAACAAGCTTATTGTGAACTATATGAGTCCTGGCTATTTCTCTAAATATTTTTTTGCTTGGCCTCATCTGTATTAATTTTTGAGTATTCATCTTCAGTACATGTGAATAATTTATTAATTTGCAAATTATGTACATGCCTTATTAGCTGCCACCACTCTTCTGTCAGTTTGTCATACTGTGGTGGCTTGTGTGTTGCTCTGAGGCTGGAGGCTATGTTACCAGTATTTCAAATACCAGGAGGGTCACCTATGGTGGACAAGTTTCAGTGGAGCTTCCAGACCTTAGTCTGGACTTGGAGGAAGGAAGGAGCCATCCACTTCTCAAAGAATTGGTCAGTGAAAACCTTATGAGTACCAGTGAAACATTGTCTGGTATGTTACTGGAAAACTTTATGAATAGCCCTGAAACATTGTCCAATATAGTGCTAGAAGATGAGCCCCTCAGGTCAGAAGGCACTCAAAATATGATTGGGAAAGAGCTGCCTCCTCAGAGTAGAGTCAACCTTAATGATGTAGATGAAGTAAACCTTTTGGGACCTCCATTTGCTGATGTGGCACGTCTGAAGATGAGAAGAAACAGCTGCAATCATCCATTAATAATGGGAACATGGAATGTATGAAGTATCAATCTGCAGAAATTGGAAGTTGTCAAAAATAGAACAGAATGCATAAAGATCAATATCCTAGGCATTTTAATTAGTTAAAATGGACTGGTTTTGGCCACTCTGAATCAGACAACCATGTGGTCTACTATGCTGGGAATGACAAAATGAAGAGCAATGACGTGGCATTCATCATCACAAAGAATGTTTCAAGATCTATCCTGAAGTACAGTACTGTCAGTGATAGGATGATATCCATATGCCTACAAGGAAGACCAGTTAATACTACTATTATTCAAATTTATGCACCAACCACCATAGCCAAAGACAAGAAAATTGAAGAGTTTTATCAACTTCTGCAGTCTGAAATTGACCAAACATGCACTCAAGATGTGTTGATTATTACTGATGATTGGAATGCAAAAGATAGAAACAAAGAAGAATCACCAGTAGTTGGAAAATATGGCCTTGGTGATAGAAATGATGCTGGAGATCATATGATAGAATTTTGCGAGTCCAATGACTTACTCGTTGCAAATACTTTTTTTTCAACAACATAAGCAACAACCATATACGTGGACTTCACTAGAGGGAGTTCACAGGAATCAGATCAACTACATCTGTGGCAAGAGGAGATGGAGAAGCTCAATATCTTCAGCCAGAAAAAGGCCAGGAGCTAACTGTGGAACAGACCATAAACTGCTCATATGCAAATACAAGTTTAAGCTAAAGACAATTAAAACAAGTCCACAAGAGCCAAAATATGACCTTGATTATATCCCTTCTGAATTTAGAGACCATATGAAGAACAGATTTGATGCATTGAAATGACCAAAAACCAGAGGAATTGTGGGATGATATTGAGAACATCATCTATAAAGAAAGAAAAGGTCATTGAAAAGACAGGAAAGGGAGAAAAGACCAAAATGGATGTTAGAAGAGACTCTGAAACTTGCTCTTGAGTGGAGAGTAGCTAAAGCAAATGGAAGAAATGACCAGATAAAAGACCTGAACAGAAGATTTCAAAGAGCAGCTTAAGAGGACAGAGTCAATTATTATAATGAAATGTTGAAAGACCTAGAGTTAGAAAACCAAAAAGGAAGAACACACTTGGCATTTCTCAAGCTGAAAGAAATGAAAAAAAAAAAAAAAAAAATTCAAGCCTTGAGGTGAAATATGGAAAGATTCTATGGGCAAAATATTGAATGATACAGGAAGCATCAAAAGAAGATGGAAGGAGTACACAGAGTCACTGTATCCAAAAGAGTTGGTTGATGTTAATCCGTTTCAGGAGGTGGCATATGATCAAGAACCAATGGTATTGAAGGAAGAAGTTGAAGCTGCACTGAAGGAACCAACAAAAAAAACAAGGCTCCACGAATTGACAGAATACCCATTGAGATGTTTCAACAAACAGATGCCCCGCTGGAGGCACTCACTGAGCTATGCCAGGAGATTTGGAAGACAGCTATCTGGCCAACTGACTGGAAGAGATCCATAATTGTACCCATTCCAAAGAAAGGTGATCCCGTAGAATGTGGAAATTATCAAACAATATCATTATTGTTACACGCAAGTAAAATCTTACAGAAGATAATTAAAAAATGATTGTAGAAGTGTATTGACAGAGAACTTCCAGAAATGTAAGCTGGATTTAGAAGAGAACATGGAATGAAGGATACCATTGCTGATATCAGATGGCTCTTGGCTCCAAGCAGAGAACACCAGAAAGATGTTTACTTATGTTTTATTGACTATGCAAAAACATTCGATTGTGTGGATCATAACAAATTATGGATAACATTGAGAAGAACAGGAATTCCAGAACACTTAATTTTGCTCATGAAGAACCTATATATAGACCAGGAGGCTGTTGTTCAAACAGAACAAGGAGATACTTCATAGTTTAAAATCAGGAAGGGGGTGTATCATGGTTGTATCCTTTCACCATACTTATTCAGTCTGTATGCTGAGCAAATAATCTGAGAAGCCGAACTATATGAAGAAGAGTATGTCATCAGGATTGGAGGAAGACTCATTAACAACCTGCAATACACAGATGACACCACTTTGCTTGCTGGCAGTGAGGATCACTTGAAGCACTTACTGATGAAGATTAAAGATTGCAGTCTGCAGTTTGGATTACATCTCAACATAAAGAAAACAAAAATCCTCACAACTGTATCAGTAAACCGCATTACAATGAATGGAGAAAATATTGAAGTTACCGAAGATTTCATATTATTTGGAACCATAATTAACATCAATGAAAGTAGCAGTCAAGAAATCAGACAACATATTGCATCTGCTGCAAAAGACCTCTTTAAAGTGCTGAAGAGCAAAGATGTCTCTTTGACAACTAAGGTGCACCTAACCCAATCCATGGTATTTTCAATTGCCTCATATGCATGTGAAAGCTGGACAGTGAATAAGGAAGTTTGAAGAAGAGTTGATGCTTTTTGAGTTATGGTATTTGTGAAGAATACTGAAAGTACCATGGACTACTAGAAGAATGAACTAATCTGTCCTGGAAGAAGTGCAGCTGTGGAATGCTCCTTGGGAGCAAGAATGGCCAGACTTTGTCCCACCTACTTTGGTTATGTTGTCAGAGGGACCATTCTTTGGAGAAAGGATATCATGCTTGGTAAAGTGTAGGGTCAGCGAAAAAGGAGAAGGCCCTCAACTAGATGAATTGACACAGTGGCTGCCACGATGGGCACAGGTATATATATAGCAAGGATTGTGAGGCTGGTGCAGGACCAGGCAGCGTTTCATTCTGTTGTACACAGGGTCACTATGAGTCAGAGCCAACTCAACGGCATCTAACAACAACATCATTAGCTAATTCCTCAAGCCATAGTATATGCTTTGGGGGAAGGTTCAGATAGTGAATCAAAGCTATTTCACATAAACCTGATGATTTCAGATTTTTTTATTGATTTCTGATCAGATCTCATTCGATCATTGTTTTCATCTCATATGGCTGGCAAAGAGCTCATACTAGGAATAGTAGAGATGTTCACTCTGCCGTTTTCTTGTTGTTCATCCGTGCTTTCATTATTAGCATTATCTTTAATTCATGATTATTTTGTGGGAATCTTTATTTATTTATTTATTTTTAAGCCAGCTGCCATTTTGAGAAGATTGGTTTAGCTAAAACTAGATCATGTAATCAGTTTTTTTAAAAGAAATCATTAAGTGTATGTAAAAGAGCTCAACTAAATGTCTGCAAGTGGTACTTCACTGAAAGAGAGAACAAGCAAGTCAAGAGAAGGACCTTCAGTCCTCAGTAATGGTGGAATCCTACTCTGCCCTCAGACTCTGTGCATAGCTTATGTGACATGCCATCCTCTCAATTATAGCTCAGGTGACAATATCACTCTAATATAAAATATTAGTGAAGTTTAACTTCTTTTTTTTTTTTTTTTTTTTAAGTTTAAATGGTAGGTAACAATAGCTCAAATACTCTAACATTGCCTTTTCACATCCTAATGAACCGTGCCTCGGATGTGTACTCACTCTACTTCATTGATTACTTGTTCTATCCATGGTCTTTAATTTTTTTATATATATTTTACCACTATATATTATAAATTTCATGTTAGTGTAGTCTTTAATACTTGACATAGTAAACAATTTAACTGAGTGTGAGGGTTAACACCAAATTTCAGGAGTGCATGTCTAAAACCCATCAACCTTACAATCTGCCTACTTGTCTTATTTCCATATAAATGTCTACTATTTCTTTGCCAAAAATCTAGGGAAAAGTGACTAGTAATAAGTTTCATGATAACCATTTCAAGGCTGGCCTCTATAATTTTTATGTCATATTTCTGGCATCTCACTTCTAGATGTTCATCCCAATCTAATATAAAAGTAGGCATGAACATGGATAAGGGTGAATTCTTAGAACATTTGAGACCTCTCTCTAGCTTGCTATTGATTCATTATCCAATCCTCTTAAGGGTTTTTTAAAAAAAACTAGATATGGGTAATGAGTCCTTGTGGTGCAGTGGTTAAAGCACTAAGCTTCTATCTGAAAGGTTGTGTTTCAGCTGCTCCACAGGAGAAAGATGTGACAGTCAGCTTCCATAAAAATTAAAGCCTTGGAATCTCTATCCAATAGGGTATATCTTATAGGGTCACTATGAGTTAGAATCGACTAGTAGGCAGTGAGTTTGGTAATTGTATTGACAATCTGCCCCTAGATTTCCATCTTGCCATTAAGATTATCATAAGATACTTTGGTTCTAGATATCCATGTGTACTGCTGTTGATGTTAGTAATAATGACTACTACTTATTGGTCCCCTGTCAGTGACAGACTCAGTAATTGTCTCTTGATAGATGTTATTTCATTTTACATACATGGGAGGCATTTGAGATAGGCATATTATCCCTATTTTACAAATTAGGAAACTGAGACACAGAAAGGGTAAGTCAGGAATAAGTGTAAGCACAAAATGAGCAGGCTTTTTGACATTAGCATGTCATGTAGATGTACTTGGGTGTGTCCCCCACCTAAGGCCCCATAGTGAACAATGAGATGGCTTCAGAGGATGCAGAGATAAGAGGTTTTAAACTCCTGTCTGGAATATTTGCACAAGTGCAGTACCCTTCATCGTGCCTCTGAGATGGACACCAATGTGTCCACAGTCATACACACGTGCTCCCTTAGCTACCCCGGAGGGAGTTGCCAGGGCTTGGAAAAAGGAGCTGGGTGCCGTCTTTTTGTATCTTCACCCATCTTTGACTTCCATCCCTTTTTCACTGTTTTTATCTTTGCTGGCTTGAGAATTATTCTAGGAAATGAGGAACTCTATTTTCTGTTATCCATGACTATCCCGCCATCTGTCCCAAACAGTGCTTCTCCTGTCTCTAGAGTTTGTGTGTAAGCTAAGCAATTTTGAATTTGAAGTGACATTTTAATTTTTTCCCAATTTTTATAGTAAATTTACAAACAAATGGAAATGGGAGAATAATACTATACGCCATATTTTCTTCATCTATGTATTTTTCTGAACTATCTAAAGAATTGAAGACATCATGATGGTAACCTCCAAATATTTCAGATTATGTTTCCTAAACATAAGGATGTTATTCCTAAAATAAGGTCATCCTCCTACATAACTGCAATGACATTTTCATACTTAAGAAAATTAACACTAATTCTCTAGTATCATGTAATACCCAATGCAATTATCCTTTCAAAATGTATTATATATTTTTCCCAAACTAGGATTCAATTAAATTTCATACATTGCATTTAGCTGTTACATCTCAAGTAGTTTTAAAGTTCAGGAATTCTTATTGTGAGGGAAGTGGGAGTAAAAGATAAGGATAATTTTGAAAAAAAAAAAAATGTTTAAGTCCCATTATATGAAAGATGACTTTTCAGATTAAATAGACTATTGATCTAGATTGTTCCGGTGGTTTTTCACTTGGTAGTAAATGGCTCCGGATATGTTAAAGTTGTAAAATATAAAATTCTCTAGAGTGTGCACATGAACCGCATCTTAACAGAGGCTGCCCATCATCTGTAAATGTACATGGACACTTAGTACTTTGATGCTGTATGTGTGAAACCATCACATAAGCAAAGAGTGCATCAAGGGTTTTTGGCTCAGCACTGGTAATGGATTATAATAGATGGAAATTAAATATGATTTAAGTGACAGGAAAATGGTACCATCTAAGTAAATAATTGATTAATCATCCCCCAGTTAAACCTGGCAAGTTAAATTGCAAGGCTGGAATTGAATGTTTGCTACAAGTCCCTCCCCACATTTTAGTCCTAATCAAAACTATATATTGAAAGGAGAGGAAAATCAGAAACTGTTCAGAGAAAGGGCCTGTCCCTTACTGGTCTTTTTGGCAGCATGATATCATGTGCATTAGCGGTGCTGTGGAAGTATTGGTAAGAAAATGAAGATCCAGGAAAGAGCTGCCAGAGGAAAATACAAACATGTAGATCCATGGTTGCTTGGAAATCAACTAATTTAGAAGTCAAGTGACTGCACATCTGTTCTTTTTTTTCCTTCTGATTGTGACGAGATATATAGGGTCAGAGATCTGGTGGTGTAGTGGGTAAGACATTTGGCTGCTAACCAGAAGGTCAGTGGTTCAAACTCACCAGCTGCTCCATGGGAGGAAGATGAGGTAATCTACTTTCATAAAGATTTACAGCCTTGGAAACCTAATGTGGGTCGCTTTGAGTAGGGATCAACTCGATGGCAGTGGGTTTGGTTTGAGTTAATGATTATAACAAATCAGCTTTGTGTAGCGAAACTAACCCCAATGTGTTCTGATCACCATGTGTCTTCCCCTGGAATCCTGATGACCTTGGGTCAATCACTTAGTTGCCTGGGCCTCAGATTTCTTATCTGTAAGCAAAAGGCTTGGACAGAGAATCTCTGAAGTGCCTTCCAGCGTTTCAAATCTAAGATTATGGCTGCTAGAAATCTCTGTTAAGTAGCGGGGTTCTGCTTCCCTTGTGTAATTATAACTGGTCTTTGTAATGATGACCCTGTGGCCCTATAGTACCTCCACATGTTTCCTGAATCATCAAAAAAAGATTCAAATGTGCACTTAGTTTATATTAAAGTATGTATATATAATTCTGTTCTCCTTAAATATTAATAGTCTTGCTAATGCTCTATTAACTAGAATTTTTTATTAATCAGAATAGTCCATTTTGTAACCATGTACAATAAGAGAAATTTTAATGTAATTAGAAAAATATTTACATATTAAAAAAGTGCAACAACCATTAATACATTATAGTTACTGCTTAAAACCCTTAATTCATAGTTATTCAGCAACCTAAGAGAAAAAGAGCTGATGCCACTCAATACCCAAGTCAATGTTGTGTTGAATTTTAATTAGAAAGACTGGTGCAGCGTTTGTTTTTTCTAGGTCAGTAGAGTACATCCTACACAGCCTTCAACAACTTGCTTAGACTTCTAGAGCTATGTTTTCTCCTCTATAAAATGGGAATAATTCCTATGTCAGTGAGTTGTGAGGATAACAAGAAGTCATGTATATAAAATGCATAGTGAGTAATAAGGGTTGACAGATGTTCATAATCATAGGCATTATAGTCTCACCAAATTCTTGGCAATTTCCTTCCCACTGGTTGATCAAGAAACAAGACCTACTTCTTGATGCCAGTTGTCTAAATTGTTTGATAACATTGAATCAACCTTGCAGCAGTTCACTGTTCAACTCATAACCCAAGAAACATAGAGAGCTGTTCATGGTTTTCTATTTTGAAAATAACTAATTTTAATTTAAGCTATATTAATACTCTGTCTAGAAAAGACTGACACCCATTCATTAGTAGTTTCCTTTTTATTGGCTTCAGAAATTCCATTTAAAAAAAAAACTCACTGCCATCCAGTCTATCCTGACTTACAGTGATCCCCTTTGTTTCCGAGACAGTAAACCTTCATGGTAGTAGATTGCCCAGTTTTCCTTCTGTGGAGTGGATGGTGGGTTTGAACCATCAGCTTTCTGGTTAGCATTCAAATGCCTTAGGCACTAGGCCACCAGAACTCCTTTAGAAATACTACTATTAGTATTTCTAAAGGAGTTCTGGTGGCCTAGTGCCTAAGGCATTTGAATATAGACATATAGTAATATTAGCAGAGAATCTACAAAACAGACTTACCTTGTAAAATGTTGTGAATATTTCTTGTATTTGAACCTTACCTCAAGTTGTATTTCACTAAATATAAAAACCACAACTGATGAAAACTCAATAAGATTCAGGAATCATGCCTATCACTACGCATTAGAATATGCAACTGATAAGATTATGAGTGGTTTTGCATTTGTTTCTGTAACAACTGGGAGAAAAAAAGAACAATTAGTCTTCAACTCAGTATTTCATGCTAGAAATTTCAAAACATCCTTATCTATATCAATGAAGAAAACCCCAAAATTGGTACCTGTGAAAAATATAAACATTATTACTCTGCCATGTTGGTCCCCTCATCTGCTTTTTAGACCTATCTATCCACTCTCCCTTGATTTGCAGTTGGAAAAAAAAAAAGGTTAACTTTTAATATTTTCCAGGTCCATATAAAGAAATGCTTCCATTCTTGCTTCATTATTTATTAATTGAGGTTAGCAGGTTTGTATGGCATTAGCCTTGTGTGATTGTTGTTGTTATGTGCCATTGAGTCGGACCCAACTCATAGTGACCCCTCCTTGGGTTTCTGAGGCAGTATCCTACGGAAGTAGATTGCCCTGTCTTCCTTCTGAGGAGTAGCTGATGGGTGTGAACCACCAGCCTTCTGGTTAGCAGTCAGGTGCCTTAGACACTAATTAGGAACAAAGATTTCCCCCATCCCAGCCCTGCCATCACCAGCCCTCTTGAAGCTGTAAAAAGATGTTATGATAACCAACCAGTTGCCATAGCATAGGCTCTGTCTGATTCATGGTGATCCCATGTGTGTCGGGGTCGGACTGTGCCCCACAGAGTTCTCAATGGGTGGTTTTCAGAAGAAGATTGCCAGATGTTTCTTCTGAGGTGCCCCTGGGGGGACTCAAACTGCCATCCTTTCAGTTAGCAGCCAAGCACATCACTGTTTGCATCACTTGTGATAATTTAGGAGCATCTAAAAGCAAACACAGAGGCCCACGACCCTCTGGAGTCTGTCTCTCCTGGCGCCAGCTTCCAGACTCATCTCCACACAAGCATCAGTGTAAACATTGACTCTGATGACACTCCTCTTTTGGTTGGAAAATGTCAGTGTCTTTGGTTTTAATCAAAATTGCTCATAATCTGGCTTAATGATGCCATAAAGGCCTTGGTTTACTCTGCCCCAAGTGAATGAAAATATTTGCTGTGAAAAATAGGTTATTAGTTTTATAGCCCTACCTACTTCAATGCCTCTATCAAGAATATGAGAGGAGATATTAAATCTCAATTTTTAATAAAATTATTGACATCACTGGGGAGCTTTATAACACTTGACATTTGCTTTCAGTGTTGGGGGAAGAAGGAGAAAGTAAATTGATTTGGTATTTATTCCCTGGGTTGGAGTACAATGAGTTACTTTAAACATAAAATATGTGTGCTGCCTTTGAATGTAATGAGTAGAATGGGTTGTTGGTTCTGAGAATGAACATAAATTTTAGAATAAAATGGGTAATGTGGTAATGATAATAATATAATTTTATTGCTAAATGAACCTGTTTTATTATATTCATCATTGGATTCCTATTGCCACCTAGATACCCTTCAAAGTTGATATAAAGTGATGTTTGGACCCAGAAAATACAGCTCATGGGTGAAAATAATGCTGACTGGATGGAAGTAAACTTTTTTCATGACTGTGTTCTTGGTGCCATTGTTGCAGCTGGAATTTAAAAAAAAAAAAAAAAAAAATCTTCCAAAAGAGCATCTTTGAATGTGGACTTTCTTCCAGCGAATAGCTGTCCATTTTCCAACTGAATTTTCCCTACTTGTCAGTGTTACTTGAGATGGTGATGGTAGTTGCTGGACACAGACAGGTCTGGGACTGGAGAAGGTCCAGCCAAAGGCTTGATGAAGATAAAGGGAGGTCAAACAAACAAACAAAAACCAACAAGTGGCCTCATAGAGTTGCTTCCAACTCATAGTGACCCTGTAAGACAGAAGAACTGCCCCCGAGGGTTCTCAAGGCTGTAAATTTTATGGAAGCAGATTGCCAGGTCTTTATCCCATGGTGGGTGGTGGGTTCCAACCTTTCTGTTACAGCTGAGTAGTGCTTAATCACTGCACGACTAAGGAGGAAGGAAGCCAGTGGGTCTAAATGCCCCACTGTTCCTGCCTTAGCGATTAGTCTGCTTATCATAGGCTGGTTTAAACTCTAGATAATCAATGCTCAAAGGTCCCTAACAGAATGTGATGGACGATGAGTCCGTATCATTAGAATATAAAATGCTTAATAAAATGTCAACTCTTCAGCATAACTGGTCACTGCCCTCTGGTAGCATAGTGGCTAAGGCACTTGACTGCTAACCAGAAGGCTGGCGGTTCAAACCCACCAGCCACTCCTCGGAAGGAAGATGGGGCAATCTACTTCCGCAGTGATACTGCCTCAGAAACCCAAGGAAGGGTCGCTATGAGTTGGGGCCAACTTGACAGCACATAACAACAACAACAACAGCTCAAGAAAGAGGGTGCCTCCTTGAAAAAAAGATCCATTTTCCTGAAGAATTATCCCAATTGAGCCATTCGATTGCCATCATATTCTTTTGAAAAAAAAAAATACTGGTTTCTGTGATGACCATTTGCATTTTCAGAAAAGAGTCTACAAAGCTTGTACAAAGACCAGCTAAAATACAATTTATTTTATCTACTGTTCCTAAACCATGTGCAACAGACTGTCTGAATTCTTCCTTTTTCCTTGACTTCTTACTAAAGACAATGCCGATTTATTTACCCCAGCAATGTTCTTAATGTAGATGTTAAACTGTGTGATAGATTTTAAAATGAATTTTTAATTACTTTCTACTATTCTGAGCTCGTTGCAGTCACCAGCCATCTTGCTTGAGGATAAAACAAAACCAAACCGCCTGGCTCTTGGGAGGAGCAGAGGTCTTTGCAGGATGGGGGACAGAAGTCCATTGTCAGCAGCAACTGCTGGAAGCCTTCCCCAAGCACAGGCTCAACTGCCAGAGGGTTCCGGAGGCTCTGAGTTCCCCACTGATGGTTCCCTATCTCTAATGAGGTCACCTCTCAGCACAGTAGGTGGGACAACTCTGCTAACTGGAGCTTCAGAAATGTGGGTTGCAATTGCAGCCTTTGTTTCCTGATACCTCCCAGAGTTTCCAAACAGCCCCAGAGCTTGAAACTGGGACAGATGCCTCTACAAATATGTAACACATCCTTTTTTATTGAGCGTTACTGACATGTCCGACACTGGATGGTGCTATCTTTTTTGTACAGGGAGTAAAGAGGGGGATAAATAGGAAAATCACGGGCTCTGAAGTAAACATAGTGACATTTCTATAGCATGTCAAGCTATGTCATTTACAATTTCCTGTAGTTGCGATAAGTTAATATTAGCCACATTATGCCAGTGCAAAATCCATGGTCCCGAGGGTTTAGGAGACCTGTCCAATGTCCATCTCTCTAGGCACCATCATCTGCAAATTGGAAATAATGCCAACTTAGCCATGCTGGCTGTTAGAGGCTTATATAATCATGTGTATAAAAATGCTTTGAAAGTGGTTAAATCCTCATAACGATTAATGCTAAAATGCATGTTTCTGTGAGTACCAGAGAATGGAAGCAAATAAATATCTTCCCAACCCTCCTTTTCCTTTTCTTAATGACTTCTAAGGGAAGAAGCCTGTGGATTACAGAACCTCGCACCAGGAGCTCAGAAGCAGTCAAGTGTTCCTTGGGCACATCATGGCCCCTGGCTCTGGCCAGGCTGGGGTCACCTAGGACCTGCACATAGGGCTCACTGCAGTGGAAACCTACATGCCCCTGCAGTGCTTCTTCCTGCAGCCCCAGCCCCGGCATTATGATGCCCATATCACCATGACAACAAGCAGCCACTAGCTCTCTAAGTCAGCCAGATCAGTCGCCTGGGCCAGCACCGGTCGGGTGTTTTTTGTTTGGTTGGTTGGTTTTGTTTTAATTAACCAGAGAAGATTCTGTGTCTCATTTGGATTTTCTGTCATCTTAATTCTTGAGAATGTCTGGAATCTGGATTGGAAACCAGTGATTCTCTTTCCCTGGATAGTTACTCTTGATGAAAGTGGATGGAGGGTAGAAGATCAAGCATGATTCTGCTTGAATTCTAGCCCGAAGCTGATAAATTGGACATTCATCCAAGTGAAAATATTTGCAGAAGGCTGCTGAATCAGAACCTTTGACCGAAAGCTATGTGCATCTCCCTATCTCAAAACTTAATTAATACATAAACATTTGTATTTATGTATTTACCAGGTGCCACCGTAGGTACTACAATCCTTACAGTAGCTTTGGGTGGAGAGCATTATTGTTACTCATTCCTGGGTGGTTCAGACAGTTAAAGTTCTTGGCTACTGATTGAAATGTTGGAGGTTTGAGTCCAGAAGCACCTTGAAAGACAGGCCTGGTGATCTATTTCTGAAAAATCAGTTGTTGGAAATCCAGTGGAGCACAGCTCTCTCCTCTGACACACATGGGGTCACAGGGAGTCAGAGTCGACTCAATGGCAACTAGTTTTAAGGGAGGATAAATGTCTGGCTGAGAACAGGGCAGAGGAATGGGAGGGAGTGGATACATGGAAGAGGTAAGATGAAGGAAGAGTCAGACAGAGTGGTAAGTGGATAGAGGAGATAGGTCTAAAACCTACAAGGTTTTGGAACTGGGTAGCTGTAACTACAGGAAGTCCTCTAGAACTCGACACTCTCTTCCTGTCCTCTAATCTCAAATGCTTTTCCTCAAATATTAACAACCAGGCTAAACTTATTTTTTCACATTTGCTTTTTAGTGCTTCACTTAATTACTCATATTGATACCATATTGCTTTCTGCTACTTTCATTGTAGATGGATTAGTAAGCTTTGTTTCCCAGCCAGAGAACTAACTGAATTGCTATTTATAACATTGTTTCTATGGAAAATGAATTATAAATTTCAGACAGCCTTGCAAACAGAATTTTGGAAGACAAACTGTTGTGGCTTCTTTTTATTGCATTTTATTTGAAAAAGATACTCTAGTAGTAGATACACTACTGAATCTCAGAAGAGAAGTGAAGTTGGGAAGCCTGTATTTGGCAGAGTCATTCACATAAAAGTCATAATTTAAAAGAATGGAAATAATTGAAAGTGGACAGTGGGTAAAATTGAGGCAGCAATGTAGACAATTTGTTCAGCTAGTTTAGTAGTGAAAGGGGAAGACAATGCAAGGTCTGCTTCATTTAAAACAAAAATCCTAAAACCTGAATCATCTTTGCTATGGTTGAAAATTAATTTTAAAAATATTAAGGTAAATCATTACTTTAGAAAGGACCAAGTCAGTTCATCTCTGAGCTATAAAGAATATTAAGTAAGACATCAAATAATTTGAATGTACATTTTGGAAATAAAATATGTACTGAGTTGCACATACTAGTTCAAACTGATTTAAAATCAATCCATTTGGCTACAGCAAATGCATGGTTGTGTGTGTGTGGCCCTACCTCTTTATGAAAACTGAATGAGTCAGGCAGGGGTTCATGTTCATGTCTCTCTGAGCTACACCAGGCTATTCATTTGATATTTCCTGTTGAGAGTATCATTTATGATCCAAGGTGCTATATTTGATTCAACTCAACAAGTCTTTGTTAAGCATCTTCCATGGGCCAGCACCAATATAGGCACAGGGATGGGTAATAAGTATATGATTCTTTCCCTACTGTCAAGGAACTGGTAATTCATTTGTGGATTTAAGATAAGCAAACAAAAGTCCATTTGAGTGCACAAAAGATGGAGTATGTTCTATTCCCAAATTGTGTGAGTCTGTATAGTTTTTTCCTGTGGTACCACCAACAAAGAGAAAGATCTCTGTGACCTAAAGCATTCTAGGGGAGCCTTTATGCAGGAAGAGGGATTTGGGATGCGTTCAAATGAGTTCATGATAGAATGTGATCAGACTAGGAAGATAAAGGCATGCTGTGTGAGGAGAAATAATGACCTGAGGTTGAATGTGGCCATGTGGATAGAGTGTGCTTGTGGGGCATTACAGGGGAAGAAGCCTAGAGAGTTGATATCTGAATAGATTTTGAAGACATTGAATGCCAAGGGAGTGGATCATGATCAAATTAGTAATTGGAACAGGGTGTGACTGACCAAATAATGTGGTTTTGAGCACAAATTTTAGAAGCAGGAGCCAATCCAGGTGCTAGTGCTCGTAACGGAGATATCATCAGCCACATTGATGTTCTGAGATGACAAGCTTAAATGTAGTGACTCTTGTGTGCCTCCAGCTGTAAATCAAAGACCTAAATTGTAAACATGCAAGGGCATCTTTAAGTTGGAAACACCAGCTACATCCAAATTAAAAGAAATAGATCCTCCAGACAGAAAAAGTGTGGGCCCCTGGTCAGTTGGAAAACACCACAGCCCAGCCAGCATGCTCATGTGGGAACTCAAGAGAGAGAAAGTGTAGCCAAATATAACTGGCCGTCTTCATGATCTTGACATCAGTCTTGAAAATGTAGTCACTGCTGATGAGGGCAAAACTGACTAGGCAATTAGATATGGTCAAGAGACATTCCACTGCTTGACAAATGCAATGAATTTTTCAATTTTGAGCCAGCTTGGTATTGTGTGGATAAAGCCCTAGAATTGCCTAATTGATACACATTTTTCTGAGAATCTGCACTCTGTCTACTATTTATTAAAGGTGAAATGATGGAAAAAGAAGATCAACATCTGTCTCTTTCATCCTGGCCTTTCACTCTGTCATCCACTTTCATGGAAGGTTTTTCAAGCAGGGGCAGGGTTTTGTTGGAAAATCCAGGCCCACACCAACAGACTCTCAGCCTTCAGTTTTACTCACCTTTGTCACTTTTGTCAATCTATACATATGCCAGACTACAGAAAGTGCATAGCTAGATCCCATTGGCTCATCTACCATAAGCCTTATTGGACTCAACAGCTGGCTTGGGAGCAATGGAAAATGGATGTCAGGCATCAACCAAAGGGCATAAAGATCCTCAACAGGTCTGATAGGTTCAGGGAGTGGGGGCTGAAGATGAGAAGATGCATTGAGCATTTGATCTCTTCCATCTCTGGATAAAATACTCCTACAACATGCTGCTTTCCAGTAGAAGGTACAGACAGAAACCGGGTTATTGAAGTATATGTTTGGAACCAGTGCAAGAGGAAAGTAACAAATGGCTGGAGGCAACCAAACATTTAAGTCTTTACATGAGGAGTTCTGGTAGCATAGTGACTAAGGCACTTGACTGCTAACCAGAAGGCTGGCGGTTCAAACCCACCAGCCACTCCTTGGAAGGAAGGTTGGGCAATCTACTTCCATAGTGATACTGCCTCAGAAACCCAAGGAGGGGTCGCTATGAGTCGGGTCCGACTCGATGGCACATAACAACAACAACATGAGGTGTTGGAAGGTGGCCGTCACTTGTGCCTATAGTTGCTATCTGAGCTTCAGAGTCAGAGTTCAGCTCTTAACCCTTCGACATGCCTTATGCATAGGGTGACAGTCAGGCCCTGCCTTTAGAAGCAAAATCCAAACATAGAGGCTACAGAAATGTCACTGTGGACTGGCTCCACTTCCACTGCATTTGTGCATTTCTGCCCTTAGCATTATGGTTTCCATTTCTTTTTTGAAAAATGGAAAGCTACAACTGCTACACATCCCCTCAACATCTTCTTTTCTCCATGCCAACATATGAAACAAGTCAGCATAATATGTTCTAAAATATTCCTGTGAAGCTCAAAAATGCATATTTCCAACATGTTCTCCTCAGAGCATTTTGCCTTGGCAGGCATTAACTTTACATACTTTTGCTCTTTATGTAGCAGGCCTTTTTAGCCAAGTTGATTTTGCTTTTGTTCATATTCACTATGAAATTGACTGTCAGTTATAGGACCATAGAGCACTTGTAACTGTTATTTATTCTCTCAACAAAGTTGTATTAAATCTCTGTTTCTGTCCATTGTACTAGATGCTGAGCATAGAAATACAAAAAACGTTTGGTTCTTCCTTCAGGGAACTTACAGTCTAGCAGAGAAACAGGCAAGGAAGTAAGTAATTGATACATACTGTGGTATATTCTATGTAGAACCCTGAAGGTACAGTAGGAACATGAAAGCAGATGTTAAGGATCTGGAAAGACTTCTTTGAGGAGAGTGGATTTTAAATATATGTAGGGTTCCTCAGGAAGACTACAATGAGAAAAGGTGTGCCTTCCAGGAAAGAAAGCATGTGCAGAGACAAGAGTTATCTGAAGCAGTATGGTGGGGTACAGGGAACTTAGAAGTGACTCGGCACATGTTGAACAGGAAATAATGAATGAAGGAAGAGCCACTGGAGCTGAGACTGGAGAGGTTGGCAGAATGAAACCATTGAGGCATTTATATCCCATATGAGAAGCTTTTACTTGAATGTCTCATTGACTGGAATAGCAAGCCATTGCAAAGTGTGAAGAAAGGAAGTGACAGCATCATAAAGTGCTTTATAAAGAAGAATTTGATATAAATGAGAAGAATGAATTGTAGAGGGTTGAGCTAGAAACCAAGAAAAGAGATCAAGTTAATTAGTCCAGATGAGATCTGTAAGGGTCTCCAAGCTACAGTAGTATCAGTGATTTAGAGGAAAAGATAGATAGAAGAGCTATTTTGGCAAAATTGACAGACACTGGGAGTATGTATATAAGTGGCAGATGTGATGGAGATGTATCCCAAGATTCTGATTTGGACATCTGGGTAGATGGTATCACCATTAAGAATATGCATGAAAAAGCAGATTTTGGTGGGAAAAATAATGAGCTGAGTTTTGTTAGAGGTCAACTTTCAGGTGGAAATTTAAAGTAGACAGTTGGATGCATGAATTTGGAACTAAGAAGAAAGGGTTGGGCTAGACATGTAAACTTGGGAATCTGTCTTGCATGTACATTTGGCCATGAGAGTGGTAGGAAGTAGAGGAGATCACAGGGGAGAGTGGAAAGAGATGGGTTTGATCACCAGATCTGGGTTTGAATCTTGGCTCTAACACTGTACTAGCTTTGGGACTTGTTGTTGTTGTTGTTATGTGCCGTCGAGTCGTCTCCCACTCATAGCGACCCCTCCTTGGGTTTCCAAGGCAGTATCACTACGGAAGTAGATTGCCCAATCTTCCTTTCCAAGGAGTGGCTGGTGGGTTTGAACCACCAACCTTCTGGTTAGCAGTCAAGTGCCTTAGGCACAGTGCTACCAGAGCTCCCTCCTTTAAGGAATTTACTTAACAAAACAATCTTACTTTTTCTCCTGGATTAAATCTACCTAAGGCATTGTTTTGGAGCTCTGGTAGCATAGTGCCTAAGGCATTTGACTGCTAACCAGAAGACTGGTGGTTCAAACCCACCAGCCACTCCTCAGAAGGAAGGTCGAGCAATTTACTTCTGTAGTGATACCACCTCAGAAAGCCAAGGAGAGGTTGCTCTGAGTTGGGTCTGACTCAAGGGCACATAACAACAATAACAAGAACAAGGCATTGTTTGGTGTAGTGCCTAAGGCATTTGACTGCTAACCAGAAGGCTGGCAGTTTAAACCCAGGAGCCACTACTCGGAAGGTAGACTGGGCAATTTACTTCTGTAGAGCTACTGCCTTGGAAACCCAAGGAGGGGTCACTATGAGTTGGATTTGACTCAACAGCAGTGAAGTGTTTTTTTTTTGTTTGTTTGATTTTTTAAAGGCATTGTTTGGCACTATGAGTCAGATCCAACTCAATAGCAGTGAGTTTGTTTTATTTGTTTGTTTGGCTAGTTATTCAGTCATTAGTTCAAAGACTTCCTACTACCTGCTTGGACCTGGGAATACAGACAGGAACAAAGCAGACAGAGTCCCTGCTTTCACTCTTGGAGGTGGGGGAGGGAGACATTCAACAAATAATTGCACAAACAATTATTGTTAGGGTGAATACTGAGAAATTACATAAAGTAATAAATATGGTATACCCAGCACAAGTGTATAGCATAGACTGGTTCCTCTAAGAGTTGCAGCAGGAGTAGTGACACCTGTTATAACTTTTAGAAGAATGATGAAGGTAGATTCCAGTTTTCAATGAATTGAGGAATAAATGAAAAGAGACAAATTTTGCAATAATGAACAAGGATTACTGTTCTGGTTACCTAGTGCCACTCTGACAAGATTATACCACCAATGGGATGGCCTTAAGAAACAGGAGTTTATTCTCTTACAGTTTGGGAGGCTAGAAGTCTTAAGTTCAACGTCTCAGGCTCTAGGAGCTGTGTGAAAGCCCCTTGACCTTGGGCTTCAGCTCGGCCTCTTGCTCCCGGCCCACTGAAGCTAGAAGCATCTCTTCACTCAGGCAGCTACTGGATGCTGAGGCTAACAAGCCCAAGGTCGACAAATAAAATGGCACAATCCCGATGTTACCAAACCACACAACAGGCCCTTGATTCAAATCCATTGAAAGTCCCAAGGTCAGCAGAGCATGGCAGGCTGCTGAACAATGACACAGCTACATGCAGGGTTCAAGAGTGCCGTAAGCTAGAGACCATTCCCCAAGGCTTTTCCTTATATACAGGAAGCAGACCATATCCCTAAGGCAGCTACTCAGCAGCTCTCAGTAGATTCCACTGTGGAATTGATTACCAGTCTCTTCATGGGAATACTACATTCAGCTGCCCAGCCACTCAACCAGGCCCATCCAAGTTGACATACAACTTAACAACCACAAATACTATTTCAAAAATTGGCCTGTAAGAAAAATAATGACTTAGGGCTATATAAAGGAGATGACAGGTCCCTGAGTAGTGCGAGTGGTTTGCCCTCAGTTACTAATTGAAGGGTTGGGCAATTTGAATCCACTCAGTAGTGCCATGGAAGAAAGTCTTGGTGATTTACTTCTGTATGATTACAGCCACTGAAAATCCTATGGAACACAGTTCTAGTCTGAAACATGTGGGGTCACCACAAGTCAGTATCGACTAGAAGGGCAATAGGATAGAAAAGACTGATGGTTGAGGAAAGACTTAGGGTTTTCAAGATGGGAGACTTGAGCATGTTGACATGCTGAGGAGAAGTAGCTACTAGAGGGGTTAAAGATACAGGAAAGAATGAGGTCTTTCAGGAGATGGACAGATGCAAAGAGATTTCCCTTCTTGGAGACAGAAAAAGAAGCATGTTAGGAGAATTACATGAAATAATGTATACAAAATTCTCAGCATAGGAATGTCACATGTTGGGTATTTAAACAATTGTGTTGACTCTAGTTGTGAGATACACACACAGACACATGAACCTGTATAGATATGTATATATATCTATTCACAGAGAGATATATACAAGATAAAAGAGCTGAACAGAAGATTTCAAAGAGCATCTCAAGAACACAAAGTCAGTTATTATAATGAAATGTGCAAAGACCTGGAGTTAGAAAACCAAAAGGGAAGAACTCACTCGGCATTTCTCAAGCTGAAAGAACTGAAGACAAAATTCAGTGCTCCAGTTGCAATATTGAAAGTTTCTATGGACAAAATATTGAATGATGCAGGAAACATCAAAAGAAGATGGAAGGAATACACAGAGTCACTGTACCAAAAAGAATTGGTCGGTGTTCATTTATTCCAGGAGGTGGCATAAGATCAAGAACCAACGGTACTGAAGGAAGAAGTCGAAGCTGCACTGAAGGAATTGGCAAAAAACAAGGCTCTAGGTATTGACAGAATACCATCACTGAGATGTTTCAACAAACAGATACCACATTGGAGGTAGTTACTTGTCTATGCCAAGAAATTTGGAAGACAGCTACCTGGGCAACTGACTGGAAGAGATCCATATTTGTACCCATTCCAAAGAAAGGTGATTCCACAGAATGTGGAAATTATCGAACAATATCATTAATATCACACACAAGTAAAATCTTGCTGAAGATAATTAAAACAACAGTTATAGCAGTATATTGACAGGGAACTTCCAGAAATGCAAGCTGGATTCAGAAGAGGACATGCAAGGAGGGATATCATTGCTGATGTTAGATGGATCTTAGCTGAAAGCAAAGAATACCAGAAAGATGTTTACTTGTGTTTTATTGACTATGCAAAAGCATTTGATTGTGTGGATCATAACAAATTATAGAGAACATTAAAAAGAGTAGGAATTCCAAAACACTTAATTGTACTCATGAGGAATCTGTGTACATAGACCAGAAGGCTGTAATTCGAACAGAACAAAGGGATACCACATGGTTTAAAATCAGGAAGGAAGTGTGTCAGGAAGTGTGTACTTATTCAATCTGTATGCTGAGCAAATAATCCAGGAAGCTGAACTATATGAAGAAGAATGCAGCATCAGGATTGGAAGAAGACTCATTTATAACCTGCGATATGCAGAGGACACAGCCTTGCTTGCTGAAAGTGAAGATGACTTGAAGCACTTACTGATGAAGATTAAAGGCTGTAATCTGTAGTATGGATTAGACTTTAACATAAAGAAAACAAAAATCCTCACAGCTGGACCAATAAACAGCATCATCATAAATGGAGAGAAGACTGAAGTTGTCAAAGATTTCCTACTACTTGTTTTTACAGTCAACACCAATGGAAGCAGCAGTCAGGCAATCAGATGACGTATTTCACTGGGCAAATCTGCTGCAAAAGACCTCTTTAAAGTGCTGAAGAGCAAAGATGTCTCTTTGAGGACTAAGATGCGCCTAACGCAAGCCGCAGTATTTTCAGTCGCCTCATATGCATGTGAAAGCTGGACAGTGAATAAGAAAGACTGAAGAAGAGTTGGTGCTTTTGAGTTGTGGTGTTCGTTAAGAATCCTGAAAATACCATGGACTGCTACGAGAACTAACAAATCTGTCCTGGAAGAAGTGCAGCCAGACTGCTCCTTGGAAGTGAGAATGGCCAGACTTCATCTCACCTACTTTGGTCATGTTGTCAGAAGGGACCATTCCCTGGAGAAGGATATCATGCTTGGTAAAGTGGAGGGTAAGCAAAAAGGGGAGAGACTCTCAGCAAAATGGATTGGCACATGGCAGCAATGATGGCCTCAAGTATAGCAAGGACTGTGAGGCTGGTGCACAACTGGGCAGTGTATTGTTCTGTTGTACATAGGGTTGCTGTGAATCGGAGCTGACTCAATGGCACCTAACAACAATACCTTCTTCCTACTTTTCTCTCTTCATTGGACAGCTGATACATTGTACTCCTTTGGTTGTTCTCTGCTTTTCATCCCTCTACTGGATCCTTTTTTCAGCTTGTTGATGGAGAATTTCTCTTAAGACTCATTGAGCTATCACAGCCTTTCCTATCTGAGTCACATACCGGCAAAAGGTATATGATATGAAAGGAGGAAAAAAGACCAGTTAAGCAACTGGTTACGAAGTTCTAGCAAATGATATATATAGGCCTGAAATAGGGAAGTGGCAAAAGAGAGGAGATAGATGTGGACAATAGTTAAGAGATTATGATGAAAGTCAACAGGGCTTGGCAACTGGGAGAAAAAAAAATGTGTATAGGGAGATGAAGATAGAAGATAACTGAAATGTTGAGGCTCACTGAAAGGAAGACATTGAAAGAAAGAGAGGGAGTACAGGGGGACTGAGGCTTGAGAGTGAGTTGAAAAGGAGTTGAGGAGCTCTGTTTGAGACATGTTGAGTTTAGAATCCTTGCAGCACATTCAGGTGAGATGCACAATATGTAGATGACAACGGGGAATGATGCTTAGAAGAGAGATAGGGCTAGAAGGACTTATCTGAGATTCAGTCACACTTAATTAGCCATGTGGATGACCCGCTGTAGGAGAGGAAGATACTGCTAACTGAGAGCAAGCAGGAAGAGAAGAGAGGAGAGCCAAGTAGAGAAGCTCAGGGAGATCTGTGTTGAAGAGTTGTGAGGAGAAAGCCTCTTGGCAAAGGAGGTTCACCATGAAATGGACAGGAAGAAAGTGAACACAGTGAAAGGGAAAGAGGAAGCGTTCCTTGAAGTCAAGGGAAACATTTTAGGAAGACAAACTTAGAATGTTTGTGGAGTGAATAGAAGGAGAAAACAGTGGAAGAGAGAAAACACGAGAGCAAAGAGCTGCTTTTTGGGTTAAGCTAGAATCAGAGAGCATGCTGTCGTTGTTAGCTGCCATTGAGTTGATCCCTGACTCAGTGACCCCATGTGCAGTGAAGGAGAACAGTGCCTGGCCCTGCACCAGGATCAGTTGCAGATCTGACTGCTGTCTGTGCTCCAGAGTTTTCATTGGCTGATCTTTGGATGTAAATCTCCAGGCCTTGCTTCCTAGTCCATCTTAGTCTAGAAATTCTGCTGAAACCTGTTCAGCATCATAGCAGTATTCAGGCCTCCACTGACAGATGGGTGGTGGCAGAGCATGAAGTGAATTGACAAGGACCTGGGTCTCCTGTATGGAAAGTGACTGTTTACCACTGAACAACCACTGCCCCCAGAGCGTAGCCTTGTAAAATAGTAGATAGCCTTATTCCTCTGACGTGGAAGAAAAGAAGGGATATGTGGGCAATGAGAAAAATAGGGAGGTGGAGAAACACAGTGGTACTCTGGTGTCTTCAGTCTTCTTGATAAAGGGGAAGGCAAGCCTGCCTCCAGAGAGAGCAGGTGGGTGGAAGGGTTGGTGCCCAGCTATGCAGAACAGGAAGGGGTGGAGAAGGAGCTGATGGACTGGGAAGAAGGTTGATCATAAATCAAGGTTCTGATTTATGCCAGCTGTTCAGGCACAATTATTTTAACTGGACTCCTTTTCATTCTTGATCAGTCCAGTTTGGAAGAGATATCACAGGGCCACTCTAGAGAGAAGCAATGATGACTTTAAGACAAAACATGATTTCTTAATCAGGAAAACAAAAGCAAATCAAATAAGATTCACTTAGCACTTTAATTTGTATTATTAGTTGATATAGAGTAAAGCTTGGCTCAAAAACCTAGAGCACCTAAAGCATTTCAAATTTAGTGAATTAAAACTTGATTCCTGAACACATGCCCACACCAAAATTGAAAATGTTCCAAGTTTTAGTTTCACATCAATAAACAAATAAATGACAATTTAAAAAAAACTCACATTGGTTATATTTGGAGCAGTCAAATTGCCAATGTATTCTTCTGTCCTCTCCTTTTTTTCTTACTAGTCAAACAGTGGCATTTTATTGATTGGAAGTCTGATTTTTTACTACTGTTTTGATTAAAGTTCTTAATCTTTTTGATCTAAAGTTCCTTTACACTTCTAAAAATTACTGAGGACTCCAAAGAGCTTTTATTTACATGGGTGATATGAATCAATATTACCCATAGTAGATACTGAAATTTAAAAATTAAATAATTATTCATTTATACAAAATAAAAACAAAAACAACAAAAAAACAAACTCACTGACATCAACTTGATCCTGACTCATAGTGACGCCTCCTTGGGTTTCCAGGTGCTATCTCTACAGATATAGATCACCCAACCTTCCTTCCAAGGACTGGCTGGTGGGTTTGAACAGCCAGCGTTCTGGTTAGCACAGTCAAATAACTTAGGCACTACGCCACCAGAGCTCCCATTTACACAAAACAGCACTAATAAATCCATTATATGTTATATTTTATGAAAAATTAATAAATATTCCAAAACAAAAATAAAATTAATGAAAAGAATGACATTGTTTTATATTTTTGCAAATCACTTTAAAACTTGGCTTAACAAAAAACAGCTTGATTCTAACATATATCTTCTACCTTCAGTCTTTTATAACATGCTCTTATTGAAGCATCTGAAGAAAAATCCAACCTCATGCAGATATGTAAGAGTGGTGAAAGCATCTGGCTGCTAACCAAAATATCACTGGTTCAGACCCACCAGCCGTTCCACTGGAGAAAGATAAGGTAGTCTGCTTCAGTAAAGATTTATAGCCTTGGAAATCTGATAGCACAGTTCTACTCTGTCTATAGGAGCTCTGGTAGTGTAGTGACTAAGGCACTTGACTGCTAACCAGAAGGCTGGCGGTTCAAACCCACCAGCCACTCCTCAGAAGGAAGGTTGGGCAATCTACTTCCATAGTGATACTGCCTTGGAAACCCAAGGAGGGGTCACTGTGAGTCAGGTCTGACTCAATAGCACATAACAACAACAACAACTCTGTCTATAGGACTGCTGTGAGTCAGAATCAGCTTGATCACAGTGGGTATGACTCTGTTTCACTACACCAACTCTTGACAAATGATAGTTTCTTAGAGGTTACTTGCAGAGACAGTGCCATTGAGGAAGAGGAAGACATAGAGAGGTAAATGGGAGGTGCAGACAACAAAGATGAAGCCTTTTGCACATACAGTACTGTGTTGTCAGTGAAGGCAAACATGGATATATAGGTGGATAGACGGGTGGACAGGCTGAACTATTATGTATGTCTCTGTAGGAGGGTGTGTACTCAAGACCATGTATAGGGTTGGCAGACAGTAGTTCTATAAGTGTATGTGTATATTCTGTAAGAATTCCCAGGTGTATAGTAGAGCTGACAAAGGACAAGGTTGTAATCACTACTTGACCACAGCCAGTTAACCAGTGGGCTCGGAACCATGGTCGCAGGGGACATCAAGCTTAATTGGCATAACATACGACACAAAACATTGTTCCAGCTCCTACTTTGGCAAGTAGTGACTGGGATCTTGGGAGCTTGCATGCGGCCATCTAGATGCAGCGATGGGTCTTTCCTCGTCCAGAGCCCAGAAGAA
Organism: Orycteropus afer afer; assembly: GCF_000298275.1. Taxonomy (NCBI): domain Eukaryota; kingdom Metazoa; phylum Chordata; class Mammalia; order Tubulidentata; family Orycteropodidae; genus Orycteropus; species Orycteropus afer. The sequence continues at coordinate 10,610,817 of NW_006921623.1, read as the reverse complement.
TTAAGAAGACCAAAGATTCATGGAAACAATTGGTCTGGGCAACTGGTACACCTTGCAGTCCTCAGCCTATGCTACTATGAGACCATAAGAACTAGATGGTGCCCAGCTACCACTGTCAATCTCTCGGAGGGGGATCTATGTAGGAGATCCTGGATAGAGAGGGAAAACAATGTGGAACAAAACTCAAAATCATTTGGGGGGAATAAAAAAAGGACCAGGTTTGCTGGTCTGATAGAGCCTGATGGAACCACTGAGTCTGTGTCCCCTGGCTGCCCTTCAGGTCTGTAATTGAGCCCACACCTGTGGCTTCCAGCCAAACAGAAAACAGGCATATGAGTTTACCTGAGATTGATACAGTTCTTGGAGAGAGCAATCATGGGAGAAAGAAGGGCTGTTTATGCACAGAAAGACAGCTCAGGGGGCAGGAGTGCATGGAGGGATGGACACAGAGAAGAGTAACTATCGGGAGGAAGTGGGAGGGGAGCAGTTTCATTGGGGTAAATTGTAGTCAACGTCATGAGACAAAGTGTATGTGAACTGTTGTGTGGAAAGTGAATTTGCTCTGTAAATTTTCACCCAAGTCACAATTAAAAAAAAAAAAAGAAGAAGCTATTAAGTGCGTTTTAATGAATAGAGATTTTCCAGAATTCTAGTTTTTGCTTAAAAGCTTGATTTTTATCATTGGTCACAAATACTGTCACTTTGTTTCCTTGGAATGACAGGCTCACTTCATTCATTTTTGAGAATATGTCTTCCAGAGACCCAAGTTTGAATAACCTTAGTTTCTACCAGTAGTTTTTCAAGTAAAAACGTGGAACCATGAAAAATGGACCTAGTTTAATGCACAGGTCAGTTGCACAAGGGCTTTTCATTGAGACAACCATTGCACTTCATTACAGAACAGAACTACAGATAGCCCTTGACTTAGGAAGTATTTCAATTACAACAAACCATACTTACGACCATGTGTTTGTTTAGGTTTCTTTTCCTTTCTTTTTCTTTTTTTCCCCCAACATCTTATCATTGGTAAGGAGCTCTGGTGGTGTAGTGGTTAAGACATTTGGCTGCTAGTCAAAAGGTCAGTGATTTGAATCCACCAGCCACTCCATGGAAGAAAGATGAGGTGATCTGCTTCCATAAAGATTTCCAGCCTTGGAAACCCAATGGGGGTTGCTGTAAGTCGAAATAGACTCAATGGCAGTGAGTTTGCTTTTTTTTTTTTTTGGTTTTATCATTAGTAATATCTACAACATACAATGTTCCAACATGCTATTTGTTGGCCATCTCCTAAAGACAAATAAAGATTGCATTTATAAAGATACTGATAGTAAAAGACAATAATAATGAAAAGTAAAAAAATTTTTTAAATGAGGTATTCAACTTATGTCAAAACCAACTTAAGATAGAGTCATCAGAACAAGTAGGTCGAGGACCACCTGTACTTCACATACCCTTCCCATTTTGTCACACACAGTATTACAAAGATGTGTATATTCGTCTCGTGACTTGTTCCTAATGTAATAAAGCAATCCGTGCATAGCACATTACCTTGGTTGCTTTTTAAAACTATCTAAGTTATGATTTTACTAACCAAATTGTGGAGTCCTCTGAGGGCCACACCTCTGACTACTCCTACTCCTTCTCAATGGTTATTATATATTGCTTAGATGTATAGTAGGGTTATGGTGCACAGTTGTCCAGTGAATACTGGATGAATGAAACTGATGGGAGGCTTTCCTATTCATCAGGTAATTACGATCATTGAGGGCATATTTTTGGTAAATTTAATTATTAGGACAACAACATCATCCAAAATGGTAAACATTTTAATGACTCTGTGTGTCTAAAAGAGCAAATTTGTATTTGGTTGTGTTTTTTCAATAATAGTAATACACTGTTGTTAATGATAATTATCTCCGGAGACCAACGCTACCAATTGAAAACTAAAACCCAGCAGTGCCTTTGATGAAAGATGCGATTTTCTGGATAGAGCATGGACCCCTATTTATAGAGTGATTTATTTAATCTTCTAAATTATATATAGATGCCTGTGGGAGCTCAATAAAATTATGATTCTGATATAATCAATGGCTTGTTCCAGCTTATTTGTAAAACATAAGGTAATTTAAAAAAACTTTACATGAGTATATTTTCTGAAATTTCATGGCTAAGAATATTGCATCTTATAATTAGAAGTTATAGTCTACGTGTCTTATATTTAAACTTGATCTATTTGTTAAATTAAAATTATACATGCATACCAAAAAAATACCTCATTCCCATCAAGTCGATTTGACTCACAGTGACCCTTCCTTGGGTTTCTGAGGCAGTATCTTTATGGAAGTAGATTACCCAAACTTCCTTCCAAGGAGTGGCTGGTAGGTTTGTACCGCCAGCCTTCTGGTTAGCAGTGAAAATGCTTTAGGCGCTACACCACCAGAGCTCCCATACGTACATACGTACATACATACATACGTGTATATATATATATTATATATATGTATATATATGTGTGTGTATACACACACACACACACACACTTCACTTTGCTTATGTGTAGAAATCTATTAGAAATAAAATTGTTGTTGTTGTTAGGTGCTGTTGAGTCGGCCCTGACTCATAGCGACCCCTCCTTGGGCTTTCGAGGAGGTATCACTGCGGAAGTAGATTGCCCAACCTTCCTTCAGAGGAGTGGCTGGTGGGTTTGAACCGCCAGCCTTCTGGTTAGCAGTCAAGTGCCTTAGGCACTATGCTACCAGAGCTCCTAGAAATAAAATAGTATTTGATAATTGGGAAAACCCAATTGCAGAAATGTTTACTGTAGAAAGTCACTCTCCAGTTTCAAATCACCCATCTCCCTTCATACCATTCCCCGAGCATCTTGCTACACATCTGGGCAAAATGTAATAGATGCTGTGAAGAAAATAGAGAAGTCTCAGTGTGACACTTACAGTTAAGAATTTTTCCTTTCAGGCTTTTTTTTTTTTTTTTATATATATAAACATATATACAAAGCTATTTTTACTAAATGCATTTTATAAAAGAAAATCTAGTTGAAGCTTTTAGGAATCTACTTTTTAATAATGTTTTTTTTTTTTTTCCAAATGCCCCTAACTGTAATTAGTTGTGTTTTCATTACTGTACACAGTGCCCTGCTCCCCACTGTGCATGAAACTTATGCTTCACTTGCACCTGCTAATACCACCATGTAGACAGAACCATGAGTGCCTCGATGCCTAGAGAGACTGTGGCCTGGAAGAAGTCTCTGATTTACAGCTGATGTTATTTCTATCAGTCTCATCTGCCTCTGAGGTCACACATGGGAGCAGACCCTGCTGAGTTCCCTAAGGCAGCCTTTGAACAGCAAGCTTAGGGACTCAGCCTTGGACAATCTCTCCCCGTATTAGAGTTGACAGTATGAATGTGATCATGGAGCTAAATGGTGTTTCAGAGAATGAGATTGTACCCCCTCTTTAGTTCTGCTTCACTCCAGGTTACCAACTGCCCCAGTTTCCATGGGACTGTTCCAATTTTAAAACATGAAGTCCTAGGGCCCCTTTTATGTTGCCAAGTTTTCCTGGCACTGGTACAAATCCCAAATCTTGCACAGTGGGAGTGAACTTGGAAGTGTAGAGTTCTGCAGGAATTATGAAAGAATCAGACACAACCGGTATTATTGATCTTCAATTAAGAGAAACTCTAGAGCATTTCTTCCCCTGAACTGGTTTTCTTTTCTGCCAGCAGCAGGCAATACAAAGCCTCAAACCTACTTGGCATTCAGCATTTAGTTGTAGGAAACTGCTTCTGTTACTGTGCCAGTGGTTGCCCTAGGTGTTCGTCATGAGCACTTAAAATGATTGCTTCTGCAGTTGCAGATGGCTGTACCAGCTATAAACAAAGAGGGTCATGGAGGGTGCTGCTTATGTAGTGTGGTTTCTGGAAGGAATTCACTACAGATTGTACAATGAAGCACAGTGGACTCTGCTGACCCAGGGAATTTCTACAAGGTTAAATCAACCATAAATTCTGCCTAGGCCTTGTCTGCTTCCCTGATAGCTCCGCTAGGGCTTTTCTGAGAGTTTGGATTAAACTATATATCCTTATCCATTGAGATACGCCTCTTCTGCTGCCTGTGTGTGTATTCATGTAAGCACCATCAGTGGAATATGTAGGAAGTCTGGCAGGCACTGTCTTCACTTTCATGTCTGAGAGAAGACAGTTGAGGGACAAGGAAACTGAATTGCACTGCATCTTGGTCTACACAGGCCACCCATTTAAAAAAAATGAAAATCTGTGTGCTATTAAGGAAAATGAAGGCAAGCAATCAAAATAGCCCTTAATTAGGTGATGATTTTTCTCTTATAAAATGAAAAGTATGTACCACAGGAGATCACTTTTTTCTGTTTGTAAAATTTTATTTCAAGATACTTGGTTTTTCTTGCTTTAGGATGTGACTGTCCTGCCTTAGAATCAGAATCCTTTTTAATTTCTTGTTGTTATCTCTGAAGGAGCCCTGGTAGCTGTGAACCGAAAGGTTGGCAGTTGAAACCCACCAGCCGCTCCATGGGAGAAAAATGCAGCAGTCTGCTCCCATAAGATTGTTGTTGTTGTTGTTATGTGCCGTCGAGTCGGCCCCGACTCATAGCGACCCCTCCTTGGGTTTCCAAGGCAGTATCACTACGGAAGTAGATTGTCCCATCTTCCTTCCGAGGAGTGGCTGGTGGGTTTGAACCGCCAGCCTTCTGGTTAGCAGTCAAGTGCCTTAGCCACTATGCTACCAGAGCTCCCCATAAGATTACAGCCTTGGAAACCCTATGGGGCAGCTCTATCCTGACTTACAGAGTTGCTATGAGTCAAAACTGACTCTATGACAATGGGTTTGTTGTCCCTAGATTCTACGCTGCTGAAAGATGTGCAAGTACTCTAAGAGGCTGCTAGAGCATTATTACTGCCAAATGTGTGGTTGCTGAGTTATCAGAAATGTTTGAACTTTCTTGTATTGATTGTTGTCATCTTTGAGCAGCTTATTCCTGAGACCGATCAATCTTGTTATTAGCTTAAAGTTCTTATAAAAAAAAAATTAGTGCATTTGTCATGGATAAAAATACATAAAACCCATTTGCCACAATTGACTATGTTCAGTAGGTTCAGCTAGTAAGGAAATTTCACCGTGCTTCCTGTTCACCGTGCTTCCTGTTAAGCATGAGAATGTAGTAAAAGAAAACTAGTGTTTATTTGTTTATCCCCTCCTCCCTTGCCTGTCATTCAACAGAAACTGGAGTGTTTTAATTTTAGATGGCTTATGGCATAATTGAGGGAGAGCAAAGAGTGGAGAAGCATGCCTGTGGTTGGGCTCCATACGGTAGCAGGGTTACTGCCGTGCAGTCCATGCCAGGGAGCAGCTGGTCCGTATTTGTGCATCCCTTGAACTGACTTTTCCCCTGAAACCGTAGATTAGATTGCTTCCTGCCAACACCATGAAATCTGCATGTATACCAGGTGAACTTTGTTTAAGATATTTTCAGAACGCAAGGGTGTTATGTTCGGAAGTCAGGATCATTTAAGTAAAACAAACAAACAGTTCTTTTATTTTGGTATAATCTGTAATTTTGAATTGTCATTCCCCAGGGAGGAGAAGCAGCCTGAGAAGCTTATAGTATATTACAGGGCAATTGCTAAAGAAATGGGTCCAGATTCCTCCTGTAATTTAGCTTTTGCAAACTGAGCTAAAAATATCCAAATAAGATATTATAGCAAGCCCTTGGTCTCCTTGGTTTGCATTCATTTGAAGCATGACCCTTTGTCATTTATTTGTTAAAAAGCAAAAATCCCAGCTCAGGCTTTTAGGTAAGTGCTGTGGCATAGGAGCATGGACCATGCACAATAAGCAGCCCTTGTAGGCTGCTCACACAGAAAAGCAAGGAGACCTTAAGCGCCTACTGTTATCTGTAGAAATTGTTTTATCCATCCCCACTCCCAGCCTAGTAACTATGAGAATGAAAATGGAAGAATCCATTTTTCATTTTTAAAGTGAATGGAGAGAGGGCCCAAGACATCATTCTTCTTGAACAAATAACACTGAAAAAGAAATGTTTCAATAGCTTTTCAACAATACATATGAATTTGCTGTTTAGGAATGGTCATGAAGTAATGGGAGAAGGAAATGCATGTGAGCCTGCCCAAATGTTTGTCTCCACCAGAAATGTTCTTGGGTTCTGCCCTGTTTTGTTCTTCTTTTGTTGTTACAGTCACAGAGCATATTCTCAGCGGGCAGTGCACAGGGCTAGGGCAGTGGAAACACAATCTCATTAATGTTTCACACGCCACCCTAGCAGCCACTCGAGCACACAGTCCACATAGAGATTTGAAATGGACATTCAGCTCATGGCGTTGGCTCTCTGGAAGAGAGGCTTGCAGCCCTGGCTGCCTGTGAAATCAACTGGGGACCATTATAGCCATTACCAATGCCCCTCCTCATCCCTGCTGTCTTAATTTCCTAGGGCTACCACAACAAAATATACCAGAAGTGGGTAGCTTTAAAGAACAGGAGTTTATTGTCTCACGGTTTAGAAGGCTTAAAGACCAAATCAAGCCTTTGGCTCTAGAAGAAGTTCCTTTTTTGTAGGTAGCCCTGGGGTTCCTTGGCTTGTCCAAGGTTCCTCACATAGCCTCTTTGCGTGTGTGTGTCTCTCTCTCTGTGTGTGTGTGTGTGTGTGTGTCCCTACTGTTTTCCCTTTTTATGAGATACCACTCAGAAGGGCTTGGGTTTAGGACCCACCCTACTCAATATGACCTAATTAATATTTAAAAAAGAAAAGCCCTATTTCCAAACAGCGTCACATTCACAGGTACAAGGGTTAGGACATCAACATATCTTTTTTGGGGGACACAGTGCAACCCATAACATTGGCACACTTGTATTCTGCAGGATGCAGAGTTTAGTGTTTTTCACTTCCTTTCTTTAGGATTTAGATTCTTTAGGAGAATCTTAGGATTCTCTTTCTTTAGGAAATGGCAGGTTTTGGGGAACTTAAATGAACCCTCATCCTCTACCTCAAACTCCTACCCACCTCCCCTTATTCCCTGCTAGAGAAGAAATGTCTTCTTTCCTCCCAGAAGAAAGACAGAGGACACCCTTGGGGATTGGATTCAGGGATATAATTTTCTTAGTCTGTGGCTTATCTTTCTCTGTCTGTAAAATAAATACCACAAAAGTGCTGGATCTGAAAAATAAAAACCACACATGCCGCTGTTTTTTGGCTCAGCTGCCTGGTCAGCCATGCAGGTTTAATGCCTTTGTTACAATTAGGACCTCTTTCTTCTCCCAGGAGAATAGGATGTCAAAGTTTTGACCTTTGTGCATTATTCTGTTGAACTGCTCCTCAAAGCCAGAAAAGTTCACAGCTGAGTTTGAGGTGCTAATTTCAGAAATTGTCAAAAATGTTATGGAAGGTAACTTGTAAGCGATAAACCATCTCTCCTGTGAGAGCTGAGATTCTGAAAGGAAGGGCTGTACCCAGTCCTGTCCCTGAGAGGCCGGTAGGGAGTGCCTCTTGCTGAATGCCAGAAGGAGAGACCATATTTTGAGCATTTTGCTTGTTGAGTATGAAGTGAAAATCTGAAATGGAGTTAAGGAAAAGTTTTGCTCAAACCTGGTTAAGATTTAAGGAAGAAAATGTCAACATTCAGTTGCCTAAAGTTGGTTGATTAGTTGGTTGGTTAGCTGGTTAGGGTTTTTTTTTTTTTCAATTATTATTATTATTTAAGTGTATTGAGCCAGTATTCCCTTGATATGCCAGGCACTGTGCCAAGTATGAGGGGTACAATTGCTGTGCAAAAGAGATCTGACTTTGTCTTCCTAAGGGTACAATCAAGTGAGGAAGATGGATAGTAAATTTTTTAAAAAAAAGCTTGAAAGGTGTTTCTGGAAAGGAAGTACAAGGTGCCATGGGAAGAGACAATTGTGGGACCCTCCTACTGGGTATGTTCCCAGATGGCACTGAATGGGGTCTTGGAGCACCCCACTGCACCCTGTGTTCATCATGGACCCATTGACTGTTATAGTGGATCTCAGTATCAAAGTAAGTAGAGTGGATATAGTTCTCTCTCAAAGTTAAATGGAACATACTTATTCCCCATGTGGAGATCATAGGCCTCCACTCTGTCTGATTTACAGTCTGGACTCTTAGAATCTACACTGTGAATTAATGCTGGAGAAGATGGCCTGCCATGTCTACTTAATGGCAGCAAGAGCCAAGCAGAACAATGGAAGTATCTCTGTTGGAGAGAACAGAAGATAGACCAAAAAAAAAAAAACCAAACTCACTGCCGTCGAGTCAATTCCAACTCATAACGACCCCTCCTTGGGTTTCCGAGGCAATATCACTATGGAAGTAGATTGCCCAGTCTTCCTTCTGAGGAGTGGCTGGTGGGTTTGAACTTCCAGCCCTCTGGTTAGCAGTCAAATGCCTTAGGCACTATGCCACCAGAGACAAAGCAACTTTGAAATAACCTGTTTCATTATGGCCATATCTTACCACTACTCATGATAAGTACAGAGAATGACTTAGAAATATATGTAAATGTAAACAAAACCACTCTGTCCACTTCAGTGAAATTGGGTAAGGCCAGTAATAGCTTTCAGAAGCATCACTTCAGAAAGGTTATTTTAAAGTCCTTTAGGAGCTCTGGTGGCATAATGTATAAGGCATTTGACTGTTAACCAGAAGGTTGGCAGTTCAAACCCACCAGCCACTCCATAGAAGGAAGATGGGGCAATCTGCTTTCATAAAGATATACAACCTCAGAAAACCAATGGCAGTCACTGTGAGTTGGAATCAACTTGATGGCAGTGAGTTTGGTTTTGGTTGGTTTTAGAGCTAAGAATTAAACTCTTAGATATGGCCTCTGGGCTCCTAGTAGATCCATTTACTATCTTTTGACTCAACCAGGCCTCTAGCTATCTTACAAGCTCTGGAGACTGGGAGATACTGAGAATATACCACTTACTAAACTTAATAATGACGTGCAGTTATTATTTAAAAAACAAACAAACAAACAAACACTTTCCAGACAATGAAGTTTTAACCTCTGAGACATCTGGTTGGACCTGGAATCTATGTAGCTAAGTCTACATAGATTTCCCACCTCCTGACTGGACCATTGTCTACTTTGAATATTTTCCCACATCCTTAAAAGCTTGTCATCTGCCATGGTTTCTCCCAGGCTGAGGGACGCCCCAACTGTCTGGATTCTTCTGTGGTAACTCAGCCCCAGTGCAGAGAACACCACCATTCACTACGCTGCTATCTTGCTTGCTCCCTTGCTTCTATTGCCCCTAAGTAGCAAAACTGACTCATTTAAATCCCACAACTTTTCATATTCCCCACCTACTCCTTGGGAAGTGATAAATGATCAGAAAATATTGCAAAAAGGCAGCAGAAGGAGGGGAAACAAAAGTCATAGCCATAGTCCTAGTCATTCTGAGGTCTTGCAGTGAGTGGTTGCCAGGGAAGACACTGAAAGGGATTTTTCAGATGGTGGACTCTGAAGAGCTGCAGACAAAACACAGTAATAGAATAAAGACCCCACCCATGAATCCTGCATATCTTCTCACTTATCTCAAGTCCTGTACCTGGGCCAGCTGAAGGTGGTGCTGTTCAACTGCAAATCCAGTACCATAGCTGTATGACCTTGGACAGGTCATTTTAACCTTTCTTCACTTCTGTTTCCTTCCCTGTGATGTAAGTGTATTATAAAGTACAAATTTGTTTTAAGATTGATGTGCTGTAACGTGTGGTGTTTTTGGTACTTGCAGTCATGTTGGTGCCGACTCATGGCGATCTTACATGTAACAGAAGGAAATGTCGCCCAGTCCTTGTGCCATCTTCATGATTGTGGCTCCATTTCAGTCCATTGCTGTGGCTGTTGCGTCAGTGCATCTCACTGAGGGTTTCCTTCATCTTCACTGACCCTCTTCTTTACAAAACGTATGTCTTTTTCTAGCAATTGGCCTTTCCTAATGACGTGTCCAAAGTAAGCAAGTCAAGTCTCTCCCCATGCCGACTTCTAAGGAACGTTCTGGTAGAATTTCTTCTCCAAGGAACAAAACAAATCAGTGGAGGTTGTTGTTATGCCTGTACTTTGTTCAATTTTGGATAATGAGGGAGACTTTCAGATCCTCAAATTCATGACAGATAACTCATAATAGACAAAAATCTAGAGCTCTACTTTCAGTTATTATTGGGACCAAATAAATGACTCGTTTCTGCTTACTGTCTACATAACTTTATAGTACGTATCTCCACATAGCCCTCCACGTGAAATACAAATATAATTGTTTTAATAATAATATTTTAATAATACACAAATTCAGCTGGATTGAATCATTTTGGCCCTAAGTAGCAAAGAGTAGTTGAATCAGATTTCACATTTTAAAAGAACATCTTGTAGAATTCACTCATTCTGTCTTGCTTTCATTCAGTCAACAAAAGTTTAAAACCTGGTTCTTTGGAATTTGATATAATGGATTTTGACTTGCGTTTAGAGAGGTCCACACTATTGACAAATAGGTTGAAAAAGACATAGGATATGGCACTATCATAACCGTATCTGCCAAGGACATAGTCTTGATCTTTTTGTAATCAGACGAGCTGTCAGGCAATACAGACCTATCCATGTAAATAAGCCAGAACCTGAAATTTTTACTGTTAATCACTGGCCTTGGATTTGCCTCACTTCTGGAAAAGGCTCAAATGTTCTTTGTGTGTGCGTGTGTGTATCTTTCTAAGCTTCATCACTTCCATTCTTGGGAAAATGCCATGTTTCTAAATGGTTTATGAGCTGGGTTATAGAGTCCCATGTTCAAGGGAGCCATGACGGGAGCATCATCATGCATGGTCTGTTCCCCTGAAGCCCCCTGATAGGGTGTTGATTTGAGTTGCCAGCAAGTCAGGTCAGGCCACTCCTGCACAGGCCTGCCTACAAGAGTGGGTGCCACATTACCACAGGGGCAACAACAACAAAAACCAGTTGCTTTTGAGTTGACACAAACTTCTGTGACTCCAGGTGTGTCAGAGTAAAACTGTGCTTCACAGAGTTCTCAGCGGCTAATTTTCTGCCAATAGATGACCAGGCATTTCTTCCAAGGCACCTCCAGGTGGATTTGAACCATTAGCCTTCCAATTAGCAGCAACTGCGCACTATTTCATCATGGCAAAGTTATTTTTAATTTATATTGATCAGTCGATATAGATATATGGTATGCTACCAAACCCTTACTAAGCATTCAGCAGTTACGTAGAAGCTTCAGTTCTACATTGGACAGCTGGGGCTAGCCCCTGGCAAGTTGGCTTTGAGCTAGTGAAGGGCATCTGTGGGGATAGGCCAGCCCCATCTCTAGCTGGGAACCTGTGTTCCATGTGAGAGCAAACATTGACTCTCACTATGTGGGGAGCTCTGGTAGCATAGTGGCTAAGGCACTTGACTGCTCACCAGAAGGCTGGCGGTTCAAACCCACCAGCCACTCCTCAGAAAGAAGGTTGGGCAATCCTACTTCCGTAGTGATACTGCCTCGGAAACCCAAGGAGGGGTCACTATGAGTCGGGTCACTATGAGTCGGGTCACTATGAGTCGGGGCCGACTCAACGGCAAATAACAACAACAACAACATGTGGGGAGCAGTTGCTGCCCAGAGTTCACACAACTCAAGCTCAAAATGTAGGTGGAATTTAACTATTGACTCTCTGCCAGGTTTATAAGCAGGCTTTTCTAAAACTGATCCAGTGTGACCAGTTTGTATTGATTTTATAATTAGCATGATAGACAGGGCTGTGTGTGTGTGTGTGTGTGTGTGTGGTGGTGGTGTTATTGTTGTTTTTACCTGACAGCTTGTTTTCTTCTTCCTTTAAAAAGTTGAATTAGATCTTTAGGCCTTGTTATATAACTCCTTCGGAAAATATATGGGTAAGTTAGGTTGGGACCAGACTGTGAAGCTAGAATTTCACAGCACACATTTTTCCATATCTAAAGGAAAATGGAATTGAATTCAGAATTATATTTAGAATTGAATTGAGTAAGGAAGGCTTCTTCCAGGCTAAGCTGGATAATCAAGTCAATTCAAATCCATTGGAGGCACTTTCTTTGGAAAATGTTGCCTTGTGGGAAGGTGCTATATACACAATGCATCAGTGTGTTTTGAGAACTAAAATATTGCGGTCTGGGCTCTATTTGTATTTGGTCTCTTGTTCTTTTGCCCGGTTCACATCTATTGCTTTTGTAAACACTGGTTGGGATTCCAACTCACAACTGATAGTGTTATTCCAAGAGAGATGCTGGCCAGTTGCTCTCTAATTGTGCCACCCTTGCTGCTGAGGTTCAGTGCATTCCCACGTAACATGCCTCATTAAAAAAAAAGAAGGGAAAAGGAAACTTGGTGGCACAGTATTTAAATGATCAACTGCTAACTGGGCGGTCGGTAGTTCGCACCCACCCAGCCGTTCCACGGGAGAAACAACTTGATGATCTGCCCTAGTTAATATTACAGCCTAGAAAACCCTATGGGGTAGTTCTGCTCTGTCACATAGGGACACTATTAGTCGGAATCACTCTGGCACCCAACAGCAGCACAAAACTGAGAGTTTCTCCCAAGTCAACTGGCATTGAAAGAAAATTGCAATTAGAATAAATAAATAAATAAGAAAGGACAGCGTGTACTCTCCAAGATTGGTTTACACCCCATATCACTTTAGCATGTGTAATTCTAGTTAGTTGCAGTGTTGGTATCCATTACCTAGTAATTAATGCACTTTCTTCCACTTCTGTTTGAGATGTGTTATTAACTTCTCAGATCCATCCTGCTGCTCCTGGTTTAGTCTGCACACAGTGGGAAGAAATCCTGTTTCTTTCCAAAAATTGCAGAGCAATTTGATCCAGTTTCTTTTGTTGAAACGCTGAGTTAATTATATTTAACCACAGATGATAGTAAAGTTGCACTAACAGCATTTTTTAATCAATGGGAAATGTTTAGCTTGTGTGAGGTGGGGGAGCTAGGTCTCCAGATGGGGGCGGGGGGAGGGCAGGGAACCAATTCCACAGGAAAACGGTAACTGTGTGATTAAGCATGAGCTTTTTAATGGAGTTATGGGATACTAAAGAGACCTTTATTGCATGAACTTGAAGGCAGAATGTAAATGTGCTTGGGTGCCTGTTAAAGAGCTGAGGACAGATTATCCCATTGTTTTTTTTCTTTCTTTTACTTGTCTCCAGATTGCTTTGCAGAAAATAATAGCCAGCTTGGAAAGCCCAGGACAGGACTGACCTAGTTGATATCCACCATATACCAAAAACGGAAGCGAGGGACAATTGTTTGTGAGGTTTAATGGGCAGCTAGACAGACCTGTTCACCCATGTTACGATGCTAACAGATCATTTCAAGTTGCTTTTACTGGTAGAACAATTAGAGTTGAACTCTCCCCAGTGTGAAATCAGTAGTGAAGATTGGCTCCACATTAATTATGCAGAGAGAAAAGCTGTTTGCTTGACAAAAGCTGGAATTTGAACTGTTATTTGCCTTCTCCTGTCACCACTGGAAGAACTTCTGGTGGTGCAGTGGTTAAGGCATTTCTGCTAATCAGAAAGCCAGTGGTTCAAATCCACCAGCCACTCTGTGGGGGGAAGATGAGGCACCTTGCTTCTGTAAAAATTTACAGCCTTGGCAACTTTGTGGGGCAGTTCTGCTCTGTCCTACAGGGTCACTATGAGTCAGAATCCACTCAATGGAAATGGGTTTGGTTTGGGGTCCCCACAGGAGCTCATTAAAAAAAAAAAAAAAAAAACTTGCTTGAATTATTTTTCTCACATAGGGGAACAGGAACAGATAATAGATTTCCATCTGTCATAAGTAC
>NW_006921623.1:10553230-10596813 GCF_000298275.1 Orycteropus afer afer | reverse complement strand
TTTTTTTTTTTTTTAAGGCTCTTGGGTGCGGGTGAGATGGTCATTTTGCATTCTTATTTCAGAGTAGGATGGGAAAAATATTTATCACAACCTATTCTATTAGTTTGTTTGATTGATTGTTTTTTCCAAAAGATATGAAATACATGTTTAGAATCTTATTCTGATTTCCAAATGGCTTCATTTTTATGTGTCTCTATTCCTGATTCGACAGCATATAACAACAACAATTCCTTCACCCTTTTATAGATCAAAAGTTTTTTTTTGTTCCTAGCCAATTGTAATTATATTTTTGTGTTGTTTTTCAAATTTGAACATTTGTTATCTCATTGGAAACTCATAGCAATCTGTAAACTAGGAAAGCAAATGCTGGCATTGCCCTTTGTGTGTGTGTGTGTGTGTGTGTGTGTGCCAAAAAAATTTTATTTGCAGAAGTAAGAAGTGGACAAGAATTGACCGTCCCTAGTCTTAAGAACTTTTTTTTTTTTTGAATTTGAGTGAAAATTTACAGAGCGAATTCACTTTCCATACAGTAGTTCACATACACTTTGTCTCAAGATGACATTACCCTTTGATGGAAGAAAAAGCTGAGGTCAGAAAGATGCACCCAACTCCTCATGGGTAACTGGGGGAGAGGGCACCAGGTCTCACACCAGGTTCACAGACCCTAAACCCCAACCTCTTCTCAATGAGGCTTACAGCATTTTGCTTTCAAATTTACTTTAGTCAAACAATTTTTCCCGCTACTACAATTCTACCTACTCTTAAAAATGTGAGTGTTGTCTTTTGGTCATGCCTCTAATGTCTGGTTTTCTGGATAGATCTGTGCAGCAAGAAGTGTGTGGCACACGTGTGACAACAGGTGCCTAACAATGAGAAAAAAAAACACAGAGAAGAACTGAAAGGGAAAAGGACAGATTATATCCTTTTTAAAGAGAAGTAGTGGTTCCGTGGTGGAACTTTCAATGCAGAAGACCTGGGTTTGATTCCCAACCAATGCTGTTTATGCACAGCTATCACCTGTCTGCTGTTGGAGATTTGTGTGTTGATGTGATGCTGAACAGGTTGCAGGGGTACTTCCAGAATAAGGTAGACCAGGAACTAAGGCCTAGCAATCTAATTCTTCGTAGTGAAAACTCTATGGATCACAACAGTTTACTCTGCAACTGATCATAGGGGTTGTTCATAGGGTCACCATGAACCAGGGCCAACTTGATGGCAGCTGCCTAAGGCATTTGACTGCTAACCAGAAGGCTGGCGGTTCAAACCCACTAGCCACTCCTAGGAAGGAAGGTTAGGCAATCTACTTCCATAGTGATACCACCTCGGAAACCCAAGGGGGGTCGCTGTGAGTTGGATCCAACTTGATGGCAGTGTTCTGTCTCTGTCTGTCATCAACAACATATCTTTTTTTCTATATGTCTGGGACACTTCTAAGCCCCAAAATTCTAATGCATGTTTGTTACGTAGAGAAATTTCTGCAAGAGATTTTGAAATCAATGTGTAACGTTTATTTAACTTTAAAGCTTAAAATATAAGAAATGCACTGCCCAGATGTTAACAGGTTATAAACATGCAGCCTTATGTTCTCACTATTTAAACAAATATCCATGGATGGAAATAATGTGAAGAATTATTTTGAGTAACTAGTCTTGAGAAAGGAACAGCAAGCTGGGGGGAAGGGGAAGGATCTTATTTTTAATTTTTCTTTTCTGTTTTTTTTTTAACCTTTGGCATGGAAACTTGCTTCTTTGGGTTTTATTTCTATGTCTCCCTGGCCAGCCTGCTTTTAAAACAAAGGAACTAAGAAAGCTTGAGGCAAAACAAAGCATTGTTTTTGTATTCTTTTTTAAAAAAATTTTATTATGATTTGGGTGAAAGTTTACAGAGCAGTTTTATTTTCCATACACATTTTGTCTCATGACACTGACTGCAATTTCCCACAATATAACCACTCTCTTCCCACTTCCTCCCCATAGTTACCTCTTCCCTGTGTCCTTCCCTCCCATGCACTCCTTCCCCCACAGTGGTCTCCCTGTACATACACAGCCCTTCTGTTCTCCCATGATTGAGCTCTCCAAAGAGTGAATCTACCTGAAGTAAATGTTCAGCCCATATACTGGTCTTTTATTTGGCTGGAAGCCACAGGATTTCAATTCCATACCTGAAGGTCAGTTAGGGGCGTAGTCTGAAAGGTTTCACCAGGCTCTCTTAGATCGGGAAGCCTGATCTTTTTTTTTTTTTTTTAATAATTTTGAGTTTTGTTCCACAGTGTTCTCCCACTCTATCCAGGATCTCCTCCACAGATCCCACTCCGAGTGGTTGACAGTGGTAGCCGGGTACCATCCACCACTTCTGGTCTCATGATCATATAGGCTGAGGATTGCATGGTCTATCAGACCCTTGGACTAATTGTTTCCATGCATCTTTGGTTTTCTTCATTCTTCTTTGCTCTGGATGATGAGAGACCCATCATTGCTTCTAGATGGCCACTTTTGAGAATGACAAGCTTTTAAGATCTCACTTGCTACTCACCAGAGTAGGATGTGGAACAATGTTTTTGTGTACTATATTATGCTAATTGAACTTGATATCCCCTGTGACCATGGTCCCGAGCCCACAGGTCCAACTACTCACTCCCTCCAGGTAGCTGGCTATGGCCAAGAAGTCACCACAACCTTGTCCTTTGTCAGCTCTGCTATATACCTGGACATTCTTACAGAACATACAAATATACTTGTAGAAACATTGTCTGCCAACCCTATACATGGTCACGGGTACACTCCCCTCTGCATAAACATACCTAATAGTTCAACCCGCCCACCCATATATCTACCTGTAGTTCAGTGTTTGCCATCACAGAGAACACAGTACTGTATGTGCAGAAGGGTTCATCTTTGTTGTCTGTATCCCCCATGTACCTCTCTATGTCTTCCTCTTCCTCAATACCACTGTGTTGATCACTCACATTTGGTGCATTGCTCTTCCCTTCAGCAAAATCAGTTCCTGTCTCTACCTATCTAGCAGTGTTCCCTCCCCACCCCTCCCACTTCTGATAACAAACAAAGCAAATTTCCTTCCACAATTGACTTTTCACAATAGCGGACTAATACAATACTTGTCCTTCTATGTTTGACTTATTTCACTCAGCATGTTGTTGTTGTTGTTGTTATATGCCGTCGAGTCGGCCCCGACTCATCATAGTGTCCTCCAAGTTCATCCACGTTATGCAGTGTTTACAAAGCATTGTCTTTCCTACTACATTAAATAGACATTGGAAGTCATGAATCAGAATCCTTCTGGGTGGGGGAGAAAAAAACATTAAGCTTGTCTTCCAACACTACTAAAAACTAATTGCATTAAAATAATTATTAATGCTGCAAATAAGGGCAGGTAATCTGAGCTGATGTTGGTGTTGCATTGTATTTGCATTTAGAAAACCTGTAGTAATATAATTAAAAGGAAAATGCAATAACTTGATCATCAGATGCCAGACTATCTGCAGGACATGGAGGGCTCAAGAGAGAAAGCAGGGGAGAGACAGGGAAGGTAACCTAAGGAGTGCTGGTTGCCCCCGGGTACCAGAGGGTGCAGCAGGTACTTTATTCAGGTTATCTCATGCAATCCCCACGACATACTTGTCAGGTAGACCTTATCTCCATTTTACAGAGGTAGAAACATATTCAGAGAGGTTAGATAGTTTGTTCTAAAGCACACAGTTCTTAAGTGGCAGAGTTAGAATTTGAAACCAGTCTCACTGGTTGCAAAGAACTGCCCAGTCAGTCCATCCCAGCACATTACTTCTTAAAGGGGAATGTGGGAAGGCCTGTTGCTTGAAAGCATCATGAAATGAGGTAAGTTACTCCTCGCCAGATGCACTAGTAAATTATATTTTCCCACTCACTCACCATCCAACTTGATAATCCATCTCTTTCCAACATTTCATTTCTATTTCCCTTAAGCCATTAGTCCATCCATGCAGGTTGGACTGTTGGAACTTCTTCCAAATTGTCTTCACATCCTTTTGGCATATTCTAGGAGCTGCCATTAAAACCATCTTGTCTCACATAGTACTTAAGCCCATCACCTCTGCATTCCAGAGAAATGTCCTCTCCTGTAATCCCAGCAGTGCCTCCCACCCCCCCACCCCCAACTACTTTATCCTCATTGTGTTCTGGAATTACTTTCTGTGCCACAATGGATTCTGTAAGTACTCATTGGCTGCATGTCAGGATATTATAGCTTAAGGATTGATCTCGATATGTTCTTTTGTCTGGATCTTTTATTTTGCCTTATATTGTTTATTCACAGATTTTTAGAAGATTGCACATTTTGTTTAATTATTTTGGAGACAGACTAGCATTTTAGCTGTTACAGTCTGTTGGAGAAGGGTTGATAGTTAAAATTATGTGGAGTTTAAATTTTGTTCGGTGAAGGAAGTAGAAATGAGTAAAGCTATTTTAACATGAAAAGAGGGAGCCCTGGTGGTGCATTGGTTAAGCACTTGGCTGCTAACCAGAAGATAAGTATTTCTCCATAGGAGAAAGATGTGGCAGTCTCCTTCCATAAAGATTTACAGCCTTGGAAGCCCTATGGAGCAGGTCGACTCTGTCCTTTAGGGTCATTAAGAGTCAGAATCAACTCTACGGCAGTGGGTTTGGATTTGGACCATGAAAAGTAGGTATTTTAACTTGGAATTTTTTCCCCCTCCCTTCTTAGCTGGAAATGTTCTAAGTGTTGCATTGTCTATTTTGTTTGCCTCTTACAAGTATGACTGCTATAAAAAGGAAATTTGTATCTGTTTTTGCAAATTTGAGCCTGGCAGCTGTGTTTTGAAGGTTTAATCTGAGATTGAACTGAGATGCAGATGATGTCAAGTAGTTTTCCCATGATGTTGTCAAGTTTCACTTTTTAAAAATACCTCTGGTGGCAGCTCCAGCCTCCACATAGGGTCTATTCAGTTTTAGATTTTTAAGTCATAGTCAATTTTAAAGTAATGTTAGCTCAGGAAAGCAACAGCTTCTGGTTGAAACCTCCCTTCCTTCCTCACTCATGCAGAAACACCATTGGATTGGATGTGATAAGTCTGTTCCCTGCTCTCATTACAGTAGCCATGTTTTTGATTAGTTGGGGGGAAAAAAAATCCCACACAAAACCACAAAGCTTTTTGTCTCCTATGTCTGTCAAAATGTGGCTGATCTAATTTGAATGAAATTTTAATTAGAAAAATTCTGCCAAGATCCTGCCCTGATTTGAATATTTATAACAATGTTTAAGAATCTCTGTCAACCTGGGGTCTAATTTAAATTGCTTCTCTGGACCTCAGCCCTAGAAGTACAGAAAGAAGTGGGCGGCACGATAGTGCAAATTACCTACACAAAAGCCTAGAACAGGGATCTGGGTGGTGATTGCTATGTCTGTGACCTCCACTGTTCACATACCCGGGGTTCGTCCAGATACACTTTTCAGGTTTGTGAGCACTTACTTATGAAGGCGGGATATGTTTGGCCCGTGTAAGCACATCTTAGAAGTAGCATAATATGCTGGGAAAACTATGATGGGGGGAGGGGCTCAGAAAATCCCCATCCAGGTTCATTCTCCTAGTGTGAGGCTTGTGTTCTTAGACTTGGAAATCAAAGCCTCAGTTCCTTGGTCTCTAACCAGTTGCTGTAAAGTCGAACTTGACTCATGAGGACTCTGTGTGTGTCAGAGCAGGCTTGTGCTCCATAGGACTTTCAGTGCGTGATTTTTGGAACTAGACTGCCAAACCTTTCTTCTCTGGTGCCTTTGAGTGGATACCAACCTCCAAGCTTTTGGTTAACAGCTGAGTGAGTGTTTTAACTGTTGGACCATCCCAGGATCCCTTTATCTCTAAAACCAAAAAAAAAAAAAAATATATCAAACCTACTGCCATCAAGTCAGTTCCGACTCATAGTGACCCCCATTGGGTTTCCAAGGTGGTAAATCTTTATAGAAGTAAATTGCCCAGTCTTGGCTTCTGTGAGTTGCTGGTAGGTTTGAACCACCAACCTTCTGGTTAGCAGTCAGATGCCTTAGACACTGTGCTACTATCTCTAGAAGACAGGAAATAATTCCTTCCTTCCTATTAAAGTTTCTCTGAGATTCAGATGAGAGGTATGTCTTTATGTTTTAATTCATTCTTACATTTACACATTCATTCATTCATTCATCAGTCATTTAGTGAGTGTCAGGGTCTGCACTAAGCCCTGAGGATACCAAGAATGGAAAAAACAGGAGGTGAAAAGGTCTTTGAATACTGCAGAGTGATACACACATTTAAAAAAAAAAAAAAAAACCCTAACTCCCTGCCAAGTCAATTCTGACTTACAGCAACCTTATAAGACAGAGTAGAACTGTCCTCATAGGCTGTTAATCTTTATGGAAGCAGGCTGCCTCAGATTTCTCCCATAGGGTAGCTGGTGGGTTGGAACTGCTAACTTTTGGCTTAGCAGCTGGATGCTTTAACCACTATGCCACCAGAGCTCCTATATACACATTAAACCCGCTACCCACTGCCGTAGAGTCAGATCTGACTCATAGCGACCCCTCCTTGAGTTTCCAAGACAGTATCATTACAGGCATAGATTGCCCAGTCTTCTTTCTGAAGAGTGGCTGGTGGGTTTCAACTGCCAACCTTCTGGTTAGCAGTTAAATGCCTTAGGCACTACGCCACCAGAGCTCCCATGGGTATTATTAAATTCCAAGTTCTTCCAATTGTCCCACTCTCCTAACAGAAAGTAGGGTACATGTGGCCCATGGAAGGAACTTGGCAGCCCTGAGCATCAGCATTGGAGCACTGGGCTAGGTTAGTGCTAACAGCAGAGATGGTACACTCAGTGAGGTACAGAAGCATCTCTGAACTTGGATTTCTGTTGCCCGTGACTTGCTTAGAAGTCCCCGTGTGGTACAAATGGTTAAGCACTCAAGTACTAGCCAAAGTTTTGGTGGTTACCTACCCAGAGGCACTCAGAAGATAAACCTGGCAATCTGCTTCCAAACAATCAGAGCCATCAAAACCCTATAGAACACTGTCTTATTCTACACACATGGGGTCACCATGAGTCAGAGTCAACTTAATGGCAACTAACAACAACATTGCTTGCTTAAAACCAGAGGCCACTTATACTTTTCCCAAATCATCCTTTACCCCCATAATGATTATTCTTCACTTAAAATAAACAAATTAAAAGCTCTTTGCCGTGTTACCTTTGTCAGTGGGTTTTTAGTGTAATGCTATGTGCCTCATGTAATCAGAGTAATGTCTTAACTAAACAGTGGAGTAATCTAGTCTATTTTGATCTAGGAGATTAGAAATTTTATGTGTGTGTGTGTGTGTGTGTGTAGATTTATATATTAAAACCCTGGTGGTACAGTGGTTAAGCACTTTGTTACTAACTAAAAATCAGTGATTTGAACCCACCAACTGCTCTATAGGAGATAGATTTGGCAGTTTGCTTCTGTAAAGATGTACAGCCTTGGAAACCCTGAGGAAGTTCTATATAACCAAACCAAACTCATTGCTGTGAAGTCAATTTCAACATATGGCCACCCTTGACTGGCAAAGATTTTAAAGATATTGTCAGTTTGGGAATATGAATATTTTCACCTGCAGCTTAGTATTTTTTTTCATTTGTATATAGCATAGAAAAACCAGGTCCCATTAATATTTTTACTAAGGTAAAGAACAAGCTACCATCAAGGTGACAGTTTTGGTTGCCTAGTGCTGTTCTGACAGGAATATACCACAAATGGCATGGCTATAACAAACAGTAGTTTGGTTTGGAGGATTTAATTCCTAGTTCAAAGTGCCAGGCTGTAGGGACTGGGTTAAAGCCACTCAACCTTGGGCTTAGCTCTGTCTCCTGCTTCCAGCCCACTGAAGCTGAAGGCTTTTCTTCACTCAGACAGCTGCTGGCTGCTGAGGCTGACAAGCCCAAGGTTGACAAGTAAAAAGGCATTGTCCCAATGTTACCGAACAACATGGCAGGCCACTAATTTAAGTCCAGATGAAATCCCAAGATCGGCAGGGCATGGAAGGCTGTTGAACAATGACTTGGCTACATGCAGGGTTCAAGCATGCCAAAAGGCTAGAGACCAATCCCAAATCTTCTCCTTACGTACGGGAAGCAGATCACATCCCTGAAGCAGCTATTCAGCTGTTCGTGGCAGATTCCACCATGGAGTTGATTGCCAGTCTCATCAAGGGGAATAACTTCCTCCAGCTGCCCAGCCACTCAATCAGGCCCAGCCAAGTAGACAACAACCTTAACTATCACAATGACCCTCCACTCATGGCAATCCCATGCACACAAAACACTGCCCATCCTCATGATCAGACCATTGTGATCAGTGGGGTTTTTATTGGCTGTTTTTGGAAGTAGGTCACAAGACCTTTCTTCCTAGTTCATCTTAGTCTAGAAGCTCTGCTGAAACCTGTTCAGCATATTAGCAACACTCAGGCCTCCACTGATGTACAAGTGGTGGCTGCTTATGAGATACATTGGTCAGGAATCAAACCCAGGTCTCCCACTTGGAAAACCACCTGAACTTGATGTACTGTGGTAGCATTTGTGTTGCTATGATGCCAGAAGGTATTTTAATACCACCAGGGTCACCCGTAATGTATAGGCTTCAGGTGGCAATGTAATCCCCAATATTAGCCAACAAAAGCCCTATATATCACAACAGTATGTTGGCCTTGCCAGCTATCATAAGGATGACACAAGACTAAGGTAGCGTTTTATTCTATTGTGGATGGGATCACAGTGAGTCAGAGCCAACGGGACAGCAGCTAACAGCAAAAATTTAGACACCATTACAAGAATAGATTTAGTGCATTGAACACTAATGACCCATGACCAGACGAGTTGTGGGATGACATCAAGGGCATCATATATGAAGAAAACAAAAGGTCATTTAAAAAAAACAAAACAGGAAAGAAAGAAAAAACTAAAATGGATATCAGAAGAGACTGAAACTTGCTCTTGAACATAGAGTAGCTAAAGCAAATGTAAGAAATGATAAAATAAATGAATAGAAGATTTCAAAGGGCAACTCAAGAAGACAGAGTAAAGTATTTTAATGAAATGTGCAAAGACCTGAAGTTACAAAACCAAAACAGAATAACATCCTCAGCATTTCTCAGGAAAAAGACATGAAGAAAAAATTTAAGCCTCAAGTTGCAATATCAAAGGATTCTGTGGGGAAAATATTCAGCAACTCAGGAAGATCTAAAGAAGATGGAAGGAATACATAAAGTCACTGTAACAAAAAGAGTTGGTCAGAGTTCAGCTATTTCAGGAGAGCATGTGACCTACAACCAGTGGTATTGAAAGAAGTCCAAGGTGCTCTGAAGGATTTGATGAACAACAACACTTCATGAATTGACGGAATACCAATTGAGATGTCTCAACAAACGATGCAACACTGGAAGTGCACACTCGCCTATGTCAAGAAATTTTAAAGACAGATACCTGGCCAACCAACTTCAAGAGATCTATATGTGCCAATAACAAAGAAAGGTGATCCAACACAATGTGAAGATTATTAAAAAAAAAAAAAAAAAAATCATTAATATCATATGAAAGTAAAATTTTGCTGAAGACAATTAAAAAATGGTTGTCATAGTACATCAACAGGAAACTGCCAGAAATTCAAGCTGGATTTAGAAGAGGAAGTGGGAACAGGGATATCATTGCTGATGGCAGATAGATCTTGGCTGAAATCAAAGAATACCAGAAAGATGTTTACTTGTGTTTTATTGACTATGCAAAGGTATTTCACTGTGTGGATAATATCAATTTATGGATAACATTGTGAAGAACAGAAATTCCAGAGCACATATTTGTGCTGATAAGGAACCTGTGCATAGTCCCAAAGGCAGTTGTTCAAACAGAACAAGGGGATACTGCATGGTTTAAAATCAGAAAAAGTGTGTGTTGGGGCTGTATCCTTTAATCATGGTCATTCAATCTGTATGCTGAGCAAATAATCCAAGAATCTGGGCTATATGAAGAAGTATGGGGCATCAGGATTAGAGGAAGACTCATTAACAACCTGTAATATGCAGATGACACAATCTTGCTTGCTGCAAGTGAAGAGGACTTAAAGCACTTACTGATGAGGATCAAAGACTACAGCCTCAATTATGGATTATACCTCAACGTAACAAAGAAAACTAAAATCCTCACAACTGAACCAATAAGTAACATTATGATAAATAGAAAAGATTGGTGTCATAAATTTCATTCTAAAGATCCATAATTAACAGGCATGGAGGCATCAGTCAGGAAACCAAACAACATATTTCATTGGAGAAATCTGCTGCAAAGATCCCTTTTAAAGTGTTAAAAATCAAAGTCCACTTTGTGGACAAAGGTGTGCCTGACTTAAGCCTCATGGTATTTTCAGTCATTTCATATGCATGTGAAAGCTCAGCAATGAATAAAGAAGACTTAAGTCATCTGGTAGCATAATGCCTAAGGCACTTTGACTGCTAACCAGAAGGTTGGCGGTTCAAACCCACCAGGCACTCCTCGGAAGGAAGATGGGGCAATCTACTTCTGTAGTGATACTGCCTAAGAAACCCAAGGAGGGGTCGCTATGAGTCGGGTCCGACTCCACAGCACATAACAACAACAACAAGGCATTTGACTGCTAACCAGAAGGCTGGTGGTTCAAACCCGCCAGCCACTCCTCAGGACGAAGATTGGGCAATCTAGTTCTGTAATGATACTGCCTTGGAAACTCAAAGAGGAATCGCTATGAGTCGGATATGAACTCAGTGGCAGTGAGTTTGGTGTTTGGGTGAAGAAGACCTGATGCATTTGAATTATGGTATTTGCGAAGATTACTGAATATTCCATGGACTTCCAGAAGAGTGAACAAATCTGTTTTGGAAGAAGTACAGCCAGAATATTCCTTAAAAGCAAGGATGGTGAGACTTTGTCTCACATACTTTGGGCACGTTTTCAGGAGGGACTTGTCCCTGGAGAAGGACATCATGCTTGGTAAAGCAGAGGGTCTGTGAAAAAGGGTAGGACCCTCAATGAGATAGACTGACACAGTGGCTACAACAGTGGGCTCAAACATAGCAACGATTGTAAGGATGGTGCGGGGTCAGACCGTGTTTCATTCTGTTGTACACAGGGTCACTATGGATAGCAGCTGACTCGACAACACCTTACAACAATGGCAACAATAAACAAATAACAAGGAGTGGTGAAGAGAAAGAAGCAATGTGGAGGGTGGATTGGTGTCAGGGACCTAAGCAAGAACTCCTCCTCTATGTATACATACTGCCATCCAGTCAGAGCCAACTGAAAGCCACTGTTCCTTGAGTTTTCGAGGTGATATCACTACGGAAGTAGATTGCCCAACCTTCCTTCAGAGAAGTGGCTGGTGGGTTTGAACTGCCAGCCTTCTGGTTAGCAGTCAAGTGCCTTAGGCACTATGCTACCAGAGCTCCTCTTCTATGTGTTGTTGTTGTTATATGCTGTCGAGTCGAACCCGACTCATAGTGACCCCTCCTTGGGTTTCTGAGGCAGTATCACTACGGAAGTAGATTGCCCAACCTTCCTTCCGAGGAGTGGCTGGTGGGTTTGAACTGTCAGCCTTCTGGTTAGCAGTCAAGTGTCTTAGGCACTACACTACCAGAGCTCCTCTTCTATGTGTATCCCACTAAAAATAGGAATATAGCAATTGACTCTTACTTTAGGCCCAACAGATAACTCTTGATTCAAGGAATATAGCCTTTGCATCTATTGGAAGAGGTTGTGTATGTGGTAGTTGCACTTTGTGGGGGCCATAAATAAGTCTTCCTCCTTGCAGTTCCTATCAAATAAAAGTCTCCAGAGGTGCCTTGGCAACTGAGATTGCTGGGTGATGTCATACCTTTGTGGGAGAGCTGTATTTCTTAGATTGACTGAAGTCTTTGAATACTAACTTTGATGTGCTATGTTAACCATCTGGAGACATTTTGCAGTTGTTGTCAAAAGGTTGACTGAGGTCTCTAATGCAACACAAGAAGTTGATGGAAGCTTAATAGACTTTACCAGTTGCACTGATTTGTGAATGACAGCACCACAATAACCCTTGGCCCAAGAGATGGCGGCTGTGTGTGCTGTTTGAATGAAGGTAGCAAGAAGCAGAATGTGAGCCAAGCATTTTGTAACAATTTGGAAAACACTTGAATTGTGTATATCAACCCCTGTTGGGAAACTTCACCCTGATGGTCATTGATTTTTTTTTTTTTTTTTTTTTTTACCTTGTTGAAAGCTCTTTTTATTGAAAAGTTTTGCACACCAGTCCCCATTCTTCAATAAGCAGCGTGGTATATTTCTATATACTACAAGTGTATATTTGGTTTTGGGGTCTTTGGGTGGTTGGTGCTGGGCTGCTAACCAAAAGGGTGGCAGTTTGAGCCTACCCAGAGGTGCCTCAGAAGAAATGCCAGGCAATCTACTTCTGAAAAGTCAGCCATTGAAAACCTCATGGAGCACAGTTCTGCTCTGACACACATGGAGTCACTATGAGTTGGAATCAACTTGATGGCATGTGGTAACTGGTGTATTTGGGTTTAGACCTAGGCCAGGCATCTAGTGTGTTAGCCTGTGTGCCACAGGGTCTTGTTAGTGAGACTGTATAACATTCAGAAGGATGAGTCTTTGAGCTTTGCTCATTGTTTTTATATGGAGAAACAAATGGATATCCTTGTTTTCATGTTTCTCATACCATTTGACATTGTGGAAAAACATTAGTCACACTGCCCACATATCTGTACACATAGTTGTTTCCTTATATTTATAAACCCCACACATTTATGTGTGTATATAAATATGCAAATGTAAAAGCACAGGAGAGAGGAAAAGGAGAAAAAGGCAGGAATAATTAGAATGGGAATACTGTTTTAAAAAATAAATTGGATGCAACAATGCAGAAGGTGGTGAGTGGGCAGAAAAGGAAATCATGTGTGAATAAAGACAAGAGGATGATAAGAATGTGGGAGGTTGGTCAAACAACCACCACATGCTGGGTTTTTTTGTTTTTTGTGTTTGACAAAATACAGCACGTCTTAGGAACAATCAGAGACTCTAATGGCAAGAGCACAGAGCTAGGAATCTGGAGATCAGAGTGGGTTCACTCAAGTACCTTCTTCAACTCTGTGACACCCCAGGGAATGTGTCCTGAATGAGGATTCTCCTGGGGGTACACAGATCAAAGACAAGGCCTGGTACTTGGGAGGCTTACAGCTTTAGGAAGAGTGCTCAATAATAGCTTTTTAAAAGCAAAGGTGTATGGTAGATGCCTTACTAAATTCTCTGATTGTGCTAAAGACTTAGTACCAGGCAGTACCAAGGTCAGAAGGATACTCGGTGTCCTACAACTGTCCAAGCAGTTTCACAATTGATTAAATCATTGTATTTTGCAAGAGATGAGGTGTCTGATTCTCTGACATCTTGATAAACAGTCGGGTCTGTTTTGAAGTCACATCCCCACACCATCTCTGAGAACACCCACTAGTCCGGGAAGAATAAGCACAAAACGCTCCACAGTTTTCAGTGGAGATGTTAGGAGTTTTTCCAAAGATTTTCTTTCAGTTATATCTTAAGACACGAGACATCTGTAAATCCCCCTATTGTTTTGTTTTTGTGTGTTTAATTTATGTGTTTTTTCCTCTGTGGTCAATGGGCTGGGACCAAGTTTAGCTTAACAAATTCCTAAAGGCATATAACAAATGCTTTCCAAATGTTCCCATTGTAACATTAAATATATATATATATATATATATATATATATATATATATATATATATATATATATATATATATATAATTTACTTCCTAGCCTGTTGAGGAAAGCCAGTCAATCGACCCCTTCTGAGGGTTGCGGACATGAAAGTGATATGCTGCTTTGGGTTTACCAAAAATGATCAACTTGGCTTTGGAAGATTGGAATTTATAGTCCTGCTTCATCTTCTCCAGACTTTTCAGTAGACTATTCTTGCCTGACAATGCTGTAGGGGTCATTGGCAAGATCACAAAATGTTCTCTTTCACATATCTTGAGATGTGTTTTCCTGGCTGCCTCCTATTTGCAGTTGGCATATTTCAACATATCTAGGGATGCAGTGTTTGCAACACTGGTTGTTTCTCACACTCATGGACTGAGTTGGCCCAGGTGTAAGCTGCTGCCCTCATGGGGTGATTTGAAAGGCATCAACTCTTAAAGCCTCCATCTGTTCCCAGCATTTCCAACACCAGGCTCGGTGTACTGTGTTCCCTCCTGTCTTGCTTGACCTGAAATGCCCTCATTATAGTCATTTCTTTAGAGCAGGAAGTAAGACAGGATACATTGTCCTCAAAAAGGTCACTATTAAAGTCATCAGGGATAAGGAACATCACGTGTTTTTTATGGTTTATCACCAAACACGATCTTGAGGGAGGCAAGTGGAGTGTAGGTAAGATCCCATGGTGGAAATGAAGCTGAGCTGGGAAGTGCAGACAGTGGTCCATAGATTTGAAAGCATCTGGGGAGCAGCTGAAGTGCGACTACACTCCCACATTTCTCCATTTCTTGTTTTTCCCTTTTATCTCTGTCTCCCTTGTTTGTTACCTTCATATTCTCCCTCCTTTGTATCCTCCCTTCACTGGCTCAAAAGAGATGCCTAAGAAACAGTGAAAGAAGAATTCATTGCAGAGGAGTGGGTGGGAGGAATACTATTTTAGAAAAGTAACTATATAAATGGATTCCCAAGCTCTAAAAAGAAGTGCCTTAATGACTGTGTGGGATTGAAAAAACAAGAAACAAACATGAGATAGACCATTCAGATGAAGTAGATGCAAACTCAGTCCCTTGCATTACAAGTTTCCTTCTTTCTTTTTCATCTTATTTTCTCTGTGTCTCTATATTGAAGAGAAAATAAAGGAGAGAGAAAGTGTGAACTTGGGAGCAGAGGAGAATCAGGGAGACAGAAAAAAGGGGCCAAGGAGGAAGAAAGGCACGGGAGAGGAGTCATATAACTTAGAAGGGGAGACACACATGACACACCACAGACCTGGTGAATAAATACGTCGATAGTAATGCTGCTCCAGATGCTGTTTGTAAGGAATTTTCCTGAAAATGGGCTTTCAAGAAAACAAGGTAGCCTGGTCTTCTCCTGCCCTTTGCACCCAGAGCAGGATGCTGCCCTGCACCACCATGCTTTCACCACCATCTCCTCCAAGCCTGTCATCTCCTAACACAAGGCCTAGCTTCTTGCCTTAGAAATGATTTCATGCTCAGATGTATATTTCAACAGCAGGATGATGAAATATGGGGGCATAAAGCAACTGCCTTGAAATATGATAGTGTGTATTAAGCTGGTCCTGCCTCCTATCCGTTACTATCCATGGAGCCCTGATGAAACACCTTCATCCTGGAGGCTTACTAGCAAACCATTTAATGTCTGCTCTGCTTTTTTTTTTTTTTTGTAAGTTCCTCAGAAATCATCGTGGTTTTTGGAAACTGTGGGGTAACCAAAGCGAGACTGCCTCTCCTGGGGGTCAGGAGGAAGAGCTCAGTAAAAAAAGGAAAAAGACGGATTCCTTCCTCAGTGACTTCAGAACAGGAAATATTTGCCAAATTTCTGAAGAGTGAAGAACCTGAGAGTAGAGTCAAGGAGTGATGACTGACTGCATGGAAGATTACAGTGAGATCTTAGTGTCCCAGAACGGCTGGCCTTTGAAGTCCACTTTGTGTCATCTCATTAACCTGCTGCTAATATTAGGGAGCTCTGGTAGCATAGTGCCTAAGGCACTTCATTGCTAACCAGAAGGCTGGCAGTTCGAACCCACCAGCCACTCCTCGGAAGAAATATGGGGCAATCTACTTCCGTAGTGATACTGCCTTGGAAACCCAAGGAGGGGTCCCTACGAGTCACGTCCAACTCAATGGCACATAACAACAACAATATTAGGTGAAGATCCACCTCTGATTCTGTAGCCCAGGATCAGGGCTTGAATGTCAGGCAGGGTAGTAGTATGTCAGAATTGGTTTGTAATGGCTTGAGAGAGCCAATTGTATGTATCTCTTTCTGACCCACATCCAGTAGCATTGCATTGGTAGCATGAAATTTCGTGGTGTGAACATTTATGACATAGAAATTAGCAAGTACTACAAATCAGAATTTCCCCTTCCAGGATAAATATTTAGTAGCATACCACTGGGCATGGGGGAGGTGTGATGAAAGTGTATCATATATTTTAAAACAATATATAATTTTTAAAACCGGTTACTGTTGTTGTGCCATTGAGTCAGCTCCAACTCCTAGTGACCACATGTACAACAGAATTAAATGGTGCCTGGTCCTGTGCCATCCTCACAGCACTGTATCACTGTTCTGCTGCAATCCTAAGGCTTTCTCTGGCCAATTTTTTTTTTTTTTTTTCCAGAAGTAGATTGTCAAGTCCTTCTTCCTAGTCTGTCTTAGTCTGGAAACTACACCGAAACCTGTCCACCACAGGTGACCCAGATGGTATTGGAAATACCAGTGGCAAAGCTTTCAGCACCATAGCAATGCACAGTCCACTATAGTACAAGAAACTGACAGACAAGTGAAATTGAGTTAATTCCAACTCATGGCAAGCCCATGTGTGCCAGAGTACAACTGTGCTTCATAGAGTTTTCAATGACTGTTTTGTGGAAGTAGATCTCCATGTCTTTATTCCAAGGTCTCTTTGTGTGTACTCAAACCTCCAACCTTTCAAACCCATTAATCATTCATTTGTGGTTGTTTTAAAGTCTAGACTAGTTTTCTCTAAGAGTGTATGTTTATGTATGTACCCTCCAACTTGTTGATTCCTAAATAAAGAATCCACCATCCTTTAGCTATGAAGTAAAATGAGAACACATTTCCATTTTCAGAGTTTGTTTAAGAATTTTGCAACAAGTTGAAGGAAATCATGTCTGCTCAGCTAAGCAATTCGGTGTCTGTTGATAGGAAAACAGCCTGGAAAATTATCTTTGCCTCAGCTCACCCACTGTGCAAGGGAATGAGTCTGACAAGCTGCCTACTTCCAAAGGCCTATTGTGTGGGACTTGGCAGCACAGTGGCACGGGAGAGGCACTTATATGATTTAGCCATCTCTTACTCTGTCTGCTTTGTTTCATAAATGAACACTGCTAGATAGCATTTGTGTGGCTTTTCTATCAATGCGTGGGTCATTTCTTTTCTCCCATCCTTCAAGACTGGGGAGCTATGATAGGAGGATAGACAATCACCAATAAAATTTTTTATAAGAGTCTCTGCCAAACGACATGGAAATTTCTAGAAATATGAGAATATTTGAAACTTCTTTAGTGTGAAATTTCAAGATTTCCTTTGCTTTTAAAATATGTCTTTTAAAAGTAAGGAGATCCTTTTGTGGCAATGTGTCTTGAAGAGGCATCTTCAGAAATAGGAGAAAGTAGATAGAGTAGGATTCAACTCATTAATATTCTGGAATCAAAGAATATTCGTACTTACTCTCTACGATCCTACAGAGAAGAAACTGGGTGTGTTGAGGTTATGTGGTTTTCTTGAGGTCCTCACACAGAACAGAACCCCAGATGCCCAGACAACAATAGCAGCAGCAGCAACAGCTGCCGCTGCCACTGCTTCTGTTCCATCTCTTCTCACTACCACTGTTTATCGCTCTCCCACTGTGGCAGGCACAGAACATTTTACACTCTTCCTACTTCCTCTAATAGACATTAAACATCTGCTGGGGTACAGGTATTAGCTGAACACCTGGAAGATGCAAAGAGCAATATGACACTACCCTTGTCCTAAAGAAGCTTACACTCTCGTTCTAGGGATAAAATATACTCTAATAAAGAATAAGTTAAGTTCTTGGAGATGGAAGGACAGGAGAAAGCATATTTGATGAGGCTGTCTAGTAAATTTCAACTCATATCAATCCTGTAGGACTTAGTAGAACTGCCCCATATATTTCCCAAGGTTGTAATCCTTATGGAAGCAGACTGCCATATCTTTCCCCATGGAATGGCTGTTGGGTTCAAACTGCCAACCTTTCAGTTAGCAGCTAAACACTTAACCACTGCACCACCAGGGCTCCTTTGGTTGAGGCAATGACTATCTCAAAAATTCTTTCTTAGGGGTGCATTCACTAAAGGATGAAAATAAACTTTTAGAGGCAAAAGCTGTGGTAGGTGTTGTCAAGTCAGTTCTGACTCATAGCACCCCTACATTCAACAGAATGAAACACTGTACAATCCTGCACCATCCTCACAATCATTGCTGTGTTTGAGCCATTGTTAGAGCCACTGTGTCAATCCATCTCCTTGAGGGTCTTCCTTTTTTTCACCGACCCTCTACTTTACCAAGCATGATGTCCTTTTCTAGGGACTGGTGCCTCCCGAAAACATGTACAAAGTATGTGAAACAAAGCCTAGTTAACCTTTCTTCTGAGGAGCATTCTGGCTGTACTTCTTCCAGGACAGATATGTTCATTCTTCTCGCAGTCTGTAGTATATCAGTATTCTTCACCAGCACCATAACTCAAAAGAATCAATTGGTTTTCAGTCTTCTTTATTCATTGTCCAGATTTTACATGCATATAAGGCTGTTGAAAATACTATAGCTTGAGCCAGGTGCACTTTCATCCTCAAAGTGACATCTTTTCTGCTTAGCACTTCAAAGAGGTCTTTTGCAGCATATTTGCCCAATGCAGTCTGTTCTTTGATTTCCTGACTGCTGCTTCCATGGGTATTAGGTATGGAGCCAATTAAAATGAAATTCGTAACAATTTCAGTCTTTTCTTTGTTTATCATGATGTTGCTTATTGGTCCAGTTGTGAGGATTTTTGTTTTCTATATGTTAAGGTATAATCCATACAGAAGGCTGTGTAGTCCCTTGATCTTCATCAGTAAATGCTTCAAGCCCTCTTCACTTTCAGCAAGCAAGGTTGTGTCATTTGCATATGACAGGCTGTTATTGAATCTTTCTCCAATCCTGATGCCCTGTATTTCTTCATATAGCCCAGCTTCTTGGATTATTTGCTCAGCATATAGATTGAATGAGTATGGTGAAAGGATACAACCCTGATGCACACGTTTCCTGACTTTAAACCATGTCTTGAAAGGGCAGGATGAGAAGGCAAAGTAATGTATTATAATGAAATGTACAAAGACCTGGAGTTAGAAAAACAAAAGGGGTGAACACACTTCACATTTCTCAAGCTGAAAAACTGAAAAAAAAAATTTAGGCCTCAAGTTGCAATATTGAAGGATTTTATGGGCAACAATGCAGAAAGCATCCAAGAAAGATGGAAGGAATACACAGGTCATTGTACCAAAAAGAATTGGTTGACATTCACGCATTTGAGGAAGTAGCATATGATCAAGAACAGGATGGTATTGAAAGAAGTTCAGGCTGCACTGAAGGCATCGTCAAAACAAGGCTCTTGGAAATGACAGAATACCAAGTGAGATGTTTCAAGAAACAGATGCAACACTGAAAGTGCTTGCTCGTCTATGCCAAGAGATTTCAAAGACAGCTACCCAGCCCATCGACAGAAAGAGATCCATATTTGTGCCCATTCTAAAGAAAGACCATCCAACAGAATGCGGAAATTATCAAACAGTATCATTAATACCATATGCAAGTAAAATTTTGCCGAAGATAATTCAAAATCGGTTGCAGCAGTACATCAACGGGGAACTGCCAGATTCAGAAGAGGATGTAGAATGAAGGATATCGTTACTGATGTCAGATGGATCTTGGCTAAAAGAAGAGGATACCAGAAAGATGTTTACCTGTGTTTTATTGACTGTGCAAAGGCATTTGACCGTGTGGATCATAACAGATTAAGAATAACACTGCAAAGAATGGAAATTCCAGAATACTTAATTATGCTCATGAGGAACCTGTCCATAGACCACGAAACAGCCATTTCAACAGACCAAGAGGATATTGCATGGTTTGAAATCAGGAAAGGTGTGTGTCAGAGTTGTATCGTTTCACCGTACTCTTTCAATCCATATGCTGAGCAAATAATCCAAGTAGCTGGACTATATTAAGAAGAAAGGGGAATCAGGATTGGAGGAAGACTCATTAACAGCCTGTGATATGCAGATGGCACAGCCTTGCTTGCTGAAAGTGAAGAGAACTTGAAGCACTTATTGATGAAGACCAAAGACTGCACAGCCTTCATTATGGATTATACCTTAAGATAAAGAAAACTGAAATCCTCACAACTAGACCAGTTAGCAGCATCATGATAAATGCATTGATATTGTCACAAATTTCATTTTACTTGGATCCATAATCAACACCCATGGACGCAGGAGTTAAGAAATCAAATCACCTACTGCACTGGGAAAATGTGCTGCAATAAAACTCCTTAAGCTGTTAAAGAGCAAAGATATCACTGTAAAGACTAAGGTGCGCCTGACCCAAGCCATGGTATTTTCAGTCACCTTATATGCATGGGAAATCTAAAAAATCAGTAAGGAAGACCAAAGAAGAATTGATTCATTTGAGTTGTGGTGTCGGCAAAGAATATTGAATGTATCATGAACTTCCAGAAGAACAAACAAACTTGTCTTGGAGGAAGGACAGTCATAAAGTCCCTTAGAAGTGAGGATGGCAAGACTTTGCCTCTCGTACTTTGGTCATGTTGTCAGGAGGGCCTAGTCCCTGGAGAAAGATATCATGCTTGGTAAAGGAGAGGATCCATGAAAAAGAAGAAGACTCTCAATGAAGTAGGTAGATGCAGTTACTGCAGCAGTGGGCTGAAGCATAGCAATGACTCTGGGGATGGTCCAGGACCAGGGTTTCTTTCTATTGTACTTAAAGTTGGAACCAGCTTGATGATACCTAACAAGAATAGCAGCATGCTGTTGAAAAAAAATGTATTTCTAATGCATAAGTGATTGGTATTGTAAATTCTATTATGAAATTTTCGGCATTACTTGTATCACCAAGATCGTCTTTTTCCAACAACTGATCCTTCTTCTTTTTTCCAACTTTCACATGCCAATCACCAGTAATTATCAATGCCTCTTGATTACACATTTGATCAATTTCAGGCTACAGAAGTTGGTAAAAAAAAAAAATCAAATTCTTCATCTTTGGTATTAGTAGTTGCTGCGTAAAGTTGAATAGTCATTGGTATTAACTGGTCTTGTAGGAGTGTGAATATAATCCTATTACTGATAGCATTGTACTTCGGGATAGATCTTGAAATGTCCTTTTTGACAAGGAATGTGACACCGTTCCTCTTTAATTTGTCATTCTCGGCATAGTAGACCATAGGATTATCTGATTCAAAATGGCTAGTACCAGTCCATTTCAGCTCACTAAGACCTATGATATCAATCTTTATTTGTTCCATTTCATTTTTGATGATTTCCAATGTTCCTAGATTCATACCTTCTACATTTCATCCTCCAATTTTTAATGGATGTTTGCGGCTGTTTCTTCTTTTGTTAAGTCACATGAGCAAGTTAAAGTTCCAAAAGCTTTACTTCATTCATGTCATTAAGTTCAACTCTACTCTGAGGAAGCATGTCTTCTTCAGTTGGATATTGAGTGCTTTCCAACCTGAGGAGCTCATCTTTCTGGCACTATTACTGGACAGTGATAAGAGGAAAAAGCTATATGGCCAAGTTTTTCTTAGCATGAGACTTGATGCTGAGAGAATTACAAGGCATTCTCTGAAATGATCTTTCAAAAAGCCTAATGTCTGGGTGCCTAACCCTGGGCAGAGGATGGCTGAGGGAAATACTGGATCTCTGGGAACTGTAGACATGATGTGTGAATGCACCTTATAGTGACAGACTCATCTGTGGCATTGCCAGTTGTTTTTGTCCACCCTCCCTCTGAGAATAAACAAGTAATAACTGTACTGATACTAGAAAAAGTAAAATAAATCTGTCTTCTATTTGAGGGCCCACTATATTATTGGAGCCATCATGGTGCAAATCCTAACTCCTAACTCCTCACTTACTAGCTATGTAATGTTGAGCAATTCACTTAACCTCTCTAAGCCTCAGTCTCCACTTCTACAAAACAGGATAATTGTAGCCTCCTGTGGAGGGAGGATGTGAGGTTCAGTTACTCAGTTATTAAGTGTGCAGGGACCATGCTAACTCAGAGATGAAGTTTGTAAACCATCTGACCCAAAGTTAAACACCTGGCTATGGATGTGAGTGTTGCTGTGTCAAGGATAGTGGTTGTTGTTGGGTGCCACTGAATCAATTCCGTTTCATAATGACTCCACGTGACAGAGTAGACCTGCCTCATAGGGTTTTCTAGGCTGTAATCTTTACAGAAGGAGATCACCAAGTCTTTTTCCCACAGAGCTGCTAGGTGAGTTTGAACCACCAACCTTTTGGTTAGCAACCAAGCACTTAAATGCTGTATCACCAGGGCTCCATGCCTAGGATGGGCCTTCATTAGTACTGCCGTTTCTCTTTACTCTTCAGTATAGTATCAAACAAGAATAAATACATCCCTGATCTGGAACGAGCAAGCCTGGTTCTTCTGTAAGGTCTTCTTTGCCATTTGCTGTTTGACTAGGAGAACCCTCTTAGAGGAATTTGCTCCTGATTGACGAGGACTGTGAGATCTGGTCTGAGCATGTGTGGTGTGGGAGCCTCCTGGGCAGTCTTTCAGGCACCAGCAGCCTTGTGGCTGCAAGCTGCCCACTGTCCTGCTGCTCAAGTCAGCTCCACGTCCTGAGCCTCACTTGTGGGGTTTAAACTGTCTGGCCTTGGCATGCCCACATTCCAGGGCCTGAGTACCTACCTGTTGTGAGTGGGAGTAGGCCTACAATGATATGACAAGATTTTCTGTAGAGAGGGGGTTCATCCTGTGGGAGGGTTTTCCCTTCCCCACCCAGAAATTGGGCTGGACCTCTGTAGGACTCAGATGTTCTGGCAGTGCTTGTCCAGCCTCCCTGATTCTCTAGATTTCATTCTACTGACAGATAGCCACGTGGCATTAGTCTGAAGGACTCCACACTGGTTTTGACACACTAGCCTCCAGAGTTTAAAAATTCTTTGAATGAGGCCACTTAGCCACTTTAGCTTCAAAAAGTGTTCTTTGAAATAGGCCCCAGGGGTCCATCTGGAATGCACATGTCTAAGTAGCTTACTACTACATAAACCCAAGGGGAGAAAAAAAAAAAAAGATGAATAGAGACAGCAATTTCTTTCTAGCTCCTTGGTTTTCTTATAGCCCCTGTTGTAATGATGTTATTTGGTAAAACACAGCGTGCTGTTCTCAGAGTTATTCATATCTCTTCCCTTACATCCATAGGGATAGCTTACCACTTGAAGAAACATCAAGCTTTTTGACTGTACCCCAAGGGGAATAAATGCCTTAATATAAAGATAGTCTGTCTTGTTCTCTATTTCTCCACACTCACTCTCCTACCAGACGGTAATATGTCCAAGGATGACTAGAAATGCATTAGAGAAGTGCTCCAGCTCAGCTTTTAGAATTCTTACCATCATTCAGACTGGAGGTGTTGTAAAGCAGGTCTGCCCTCTCACTTCATTCATCACCTATCATGCTGACCCTTATGATTGCTTTCTTGCTCTCACACAGTAATTAACAACTATCTAGCACTGTTTTTTTTTCCCTGCCTTATATCAGGGTTGTTGGAATCCTTGGTTGATGCAAAAGGAGCCCTGGTGACACAGTGGTTAAGCACTAGGCCGCTAACGGAAAGGTTAGTGGCTTGAACCTGTCAGCTGCTCCGTGGGAGAAAGATGTGGCAGTCTGCCTCTAAAGATTTACAGCCTTGAAAACCCAATGGGGTGCTTCTACTGTACTTGACAGCAGTGGGTTTTGTTTTGGCTTTGGGTGGTACAACTGGGTAATGCATTTGGCTGTTAATGGAAAAGTTGGCGGTTCCAGTGCACCCAGGGGTGCCTGGGGAGAAAGGCCTGGTGATCTACTACTGAAAAATCAGCCATGGGAAACCTGTGGAACACAGTTGTACTCTCACACACATGGGGTTGCTGTGGTTCAGAGCTGACTGGGCTGCAACGAGTTTGCTTTTTGCCTCTACTTTTCTCCTAATTGTATAGCCGAAGCACCAGTGCCACATCACAAATGAAGAGATTA
This sequence comes from Orycteropus afer afer, assembly GCF_000298275.1. Classification (NCBI taxonomy): domain Eukaryota; kingdom Metazoa; phylum Chordata; class Mammalia; order Tubulidentata; family Orycteropodidae; genus Orycteropus; species Orycteropus afer. Next base: position 10,572,681 of record NW_006921623.1, on the reverse strand, counting down.
GAGACCAGACTGACCTTCTGCCACGTGGGTGCAGTGGTTCTCTTTCCATTGGACCTCTGTCTTGTTCTTAGGGATTTTCTTGGGCATTTCCATTGAAAACAATTTTAAACACATTTTTAAACCAAGTAGTTTAAGAAATTATATTCACCTTGGGAAATAAAACATAAATGAAAAGAGGGATGTCAGGCAGTAAAGAGCATTTATAGGAACCTGCTGGGTATAAAACCAAGTACTAGACACTTTGAAATTACCAAAAAGACTTGGCCTCACTATTGGTAGCTTATAGTTGAGCTGCCAGGTGTGATCCTCTTATTTACCCCTTTTCCTCCAATGTGTTACTTGAGTCATGTCTTAAATATCTGTGATCAGTTTTTAATTTAAGTTCAGCTTTCCAGCTACACATTATTTAAGGCTAGAACTTGAGTGTTGGGAGTTTCCCTTTGTTAATTTGCACATATCATGTCATAGTTACCACAGACGGCTAGACGGCCAGACGGCCGTAACAAAATGGGTAGCTTTAAAGAACAGAAATGCACTGTCTCACAGTTCTGAAGACTATAAATTCAAATCAGGGTCTCAACCCTGTCATTTCTTTCTGAGTACTTTGAGGGAATAACTGTTCCATGCCTTTCTCCTGGTTTCTGGTAGCTGCCCGCCATCATCAGTGTTTCTTTGCTGATTGTAGATAGATCTAATTCCGTCGTCATGTCTTCTGCCATCTGCCACTGTTTCTCTGATGGTTAGATCCTTTTATAAAAGACCACTCAGAAGGGACTAGGATCAGGACCTACCTCATTCCAGTATAAAGGAGCTCTGGTGGTGCAGTGGGTAAAGCATGCAACTGCTAACCAGAAGGTCAGTGGTTTGAACCCACCAGCTGCTCCCTGGGAGAAAGATGAGGCAGTCTGCTTCTATAAAGATTTGCTGTGTTGGAAACCCTATGGAGTAGTTCTTCTCTGTCCTGTAGGGTTGCTATGATTCAGAATCAGCTCAATGGCAGTGGGTTTTCCTATTTTTATTCCAGTATGACTTCTTTAACTTAACTAATAACAAAAACTCTATTTCTAAACAAATTCACATTCACAGGTGCAGTCGTTATGAATTCAGCATATCTTTTTTGGGGGACACAATTAAATCCACAATAGGCCACTTGGAAATCCAGTGAGAAATCATCATGTGGTGCATAGAGTGTCTGTCTGAATCCTCTTGATTAACGTCCTTAGGAGAGCAAGCTCTGTGTAGTTTGAATTTCTCTTGATAGTTTAAAACATAGAGAGTTTTTATATGTGCTATAAGGTATGGATCCAGGATCATTCTTTTGTTTGTAGAAATCCAGTTGTCCCAGCACCCTTTACTAACAAGAGTGTTCTTTACCCATTGGATAGACTGGGCACCCTTGTTGAAAATCAACTGACCATAGATGTATGGGTTTATTTCTGGACTGTCCATTCTATGCCATTGGTCTATATGTCTATCATTATACCAATACCGCAAAGTTTTGATTACTGTAGCTTTATAGTTTGTTTCTGAGATTGGGAAATGTGAGTCCTTATACTTTGTTCTTTTTCAAAATTGCTTTCAGGGGCCTCTACATTTGTATATAAATTTGAGGGTAGGCTTTTCCATTTTTGCTGAGAAGGCTGTTGGAATTTTGAGGACTCGATGGTTAGGGAACATGTTAAACATGATGGAGAAATTTAGAAACAGGTAAGGATGATGGTTGAACAACGTGAAAAACATAATTAATTTCATTCATTTATACATGTGAAGAATATTAAAATTGCAGATGTTTAGTTACATATATATTTGACTTAAAAAAGGGAGGACAAAAATTATAAGAAAATATACATTTTCTTCTGTCGTTCCTACATGTATGCAATTTGTAGAGAGACGGAACCATAGAGAGATCCACAGTGAATGGTCAGAAAGATCTATAACTCCAATGGAAACAGCATCTGCATTTGTGCAGTAATTATGAATTCTTACTTTGGGGCAAGAGATAATGACTCACCACATGGATTTTTTCATTTTAAAGTGAGGCATATGCTGTAGGTAGGGGGAAAAAAATCAATGCACATGTATATAGATATTAAGAATAAATAATAATCTTTTACATGTAAGAGGAGCATTTGTCCATGGGACTGTGCAGCTTTGAAAGCAAGAAGAATTCAGCCAAGAATCGTTTGAAACAATTGGAAGTTTTCTTTTATCAGATTCAGTAGGGGATCTAGTGGCCTAGTTAATGTTCCAGTAGAGATTTGAAATTAATCAATATAACAGAATAAAGGTAAGAGGCAGGTAGTTTCTTACTCCATGGATCACAAAGCTTTCTTGGCTCAGAATCTGCCATTTAGTTCTGGGTATCCTTTTAACTGCCATTTTGAAGACACTGTAGCAGTAATTCATCTTGTTTTATGATTAATAGCTAATTCAAAATTTCTAAAGACTTTAACTCCAGTGTCTGATTCCTCATGGATCTCCTCACCTTTCTTTTCTCATACATTTAACAGGCCTCTCCACTGAGCTTCCAGAATATATATTCTCACACCACATCCACTGAGTAACCAGCACATTCATTGGTGGGAAATTTGGATAGGACTTCATACAGGGAACAAGGAGCTCTGGTGGCACAGTGGATAATGCATTAGACTGCTAACCAGACCAATGAAGCGGTCTGCTTCTGTAAAGATTTACAGCCTTGGAAACCTTATGGGACAGTTCTATTCTGTCCTATAGGGTTGCTATAAGTCAGAATCAACTCGATGGCAGTGAGTTTAGTATACAGGGAATATTTCAAGGTGTTCTACTGAACAAAGCATGAGAAGGATGACGGAGATGGTCATCTGATACTCAGACCTTCCATGTGTAGCACACAGGTTGCCATTTTAGGTTAAGTGGACCAAAGGTGGGACCCAGGGTACCAAACTGTATGTTATGGGGCTCAGTACCCAACTGTAACTTTCTATTCATGCTTATTATATCCAGTTTTAATTGCTGATCATATTAATTTGTAGAAAAGCATGATTTTTAAATGTATATTGGTTTTGAAAATGTTGTTGTTATGTGCCGTCGAGTCAGACCTGACTCATAGCGACCCCTCCTTGGGTTTCCGAGGCAGTATCACTACGGAAGTAGATTGCCCAACCTTCCTTCCGAGGAGTGGTTTGAACCACGAGCCTTCTGGTTAGCAGTCAAGTGCCTTAGTCACTACGCTACCAGAGCTCCCTTTGAAAATGTAGTGTAGGATTATACATTCTAAAGGGCTGATGTGGCAAGCTTGAAAACAGATACATGAAATAGAAGTTTCTGCAGAGCTGTATCACATTGTTTAAGGTGGTAAATGGCAAAATGGGCAAAGCAACATAAGAATGATTATAAAATAAAAAATTTCAGGCAGGGGCATAAAGAGTTTCAGTGAATTTGATGTTCACAATTCATCAGTTATCCCAGGTAGGTTATATCTTTCCTGGACTAATGGGAGTTCCCAGAGGTGACATGGGTATGTGACTTCAGAACAGACCCCATAGTTTTTTCAAAATGTCAGAGAATTGGACACTTCATCTCTTGTAAAATATAATGATGCGATCAATTGTGGATAAAACTACTTTGAGAGTTGTAGGACACCTAGTATTTCTGACCTTGAGGCTACTTCCTGGTACTAAGTCTTCACCACAATCAGAGCAGAATTTAATTTAGAGTAATGTAAGGAGTCTACCACACACCTTTAATCTTGTTTAATTCTATTTACGTGATTGGTTTCTATTATAAGGACTAAGTCTTTGCATCTTGAATGCTTAGAATAGTGACTGGTATATATTCAACAGCCAGTTGGTTATGTGCTATGGTGGAGGTACAGTTACTTTAGAGACACAGAAGAGGGAATGACCTTCATACCTCGCTACCTTCAAATTCCTTTCTGTTATGGCTTCCATAGCCTTAGAAAATCCTGGGGCCAGATTTTTACAGTTACGGCCAGTCAATAGACCCAGATCAGCCCTGCAGTGGCCTGGGTTGATTTTTCATGAAATGGAATATCCAGAAGTGTCACTTTTTCAAGGCCGTAAGGGAACACACTCTACTCCTTTCTGTCTAATCTACTGTGTATATATTAGAGGTCTTTGAAGGTCTTGGTGAGGACCTCTGAATCTGGAGCAGACAACGGGAAGGAAGAAGCTTCTCACACATAGCATGGGTGTGAAGCTGATATTACAGTTGATGGTTTCTGGAAGGTTGTGAGATACAGCAGAATTAGCATATAGGGTGGCTTCTTATTAAGGCTCTTAAGAGGCTATCTGTCACACTGCATTAATATGTCATCCAGTGAGTTTCATCTATTTTCTTTACCCTAATGGCACTTTCTTTCTAGACTGCAGTTCTCAGCTCTCTTTCTTGACCCATTCCCACCTTTGCAGGTTTACCCTTTGTGAGTGGTATCTAAGGAAGTCTCCCACTGTGAGAGGAGGGCTCCATCTCTGAGCTGTGAAGCCGGGCCTTACACTAAGGGACAAGGATAAGTACTCTTCTTTGGCTCCCGCAAAATTTCCTGTGGGGAAATTAGAGCCAGCCCTCTTGAATTCAGGCTCTGGTCTCATTCTCCCTCAAGGCACTGTTGGGCCAGGGCCAGGGCCAACCCTACATTTGAACCCCTAGGGTTCAGGAAAGAAGGATAGAACCAAAGGTAAGAAGTCTTTGATGTGGTAGTTTAATTTTGTTGTTGTTATTGTTTGATTTGGTGGTGTTAAGCATTTTAACTTACTTAGCAGTGTTTTTGGAGAAAACATAGACTTTTATCATCATCTCTCCTAACCTGGGAAGCAGACACATAACTAACTCACAGTCCAGTGACTTTTGAGACCGACATTGTGCAGATTGATTAGGGATCTCAGTGTATGTGTGTGTTTTGTAGAAATATCTGTATAGCCTCTTCAAAATGTGTCCCCTTGCTTGAATGGACTCAGTGAGAAACAAAATGGAAAGCTCTGTGTAGACCCCATATCAAAAAATAGGAGGAGTCAAGTAGAGAGTAGTCACTTAGATGGGGATATAGTGGAATAAATTTGGAGATAGATTTGTTGTCCCAGAGGGACTTTAACAGCTGCTGCTGGGTCTGCGTACTGTTTTTTTCTCTAGCCACTTACTCTGGCATTTCTGGCCTTTTAGTACACTTGGTGTCAGGTTGTCACTGCTTAAAAGCTTTCTATAAGATACTGGCATCTTTAAAAGCCAAAAAGTGATGCTGACAGCTGTGAGTTGTTTATAGAAATAATGGCAGTTTGCTTTGTTATAAAATAAGACATATTGCATGAACAAGGGGTATATATCTATAGGTATCAGTTCTTTTTCTGTTTGGCCAGAGTTTGTTGCTGAGTGTATAGGACTTCTGTTTGTCTGTCTTATAGAAGTAATTTGAAGGTTGATACTGAGAATTTTGCGTGAATAGTATTGTTGGTGGGGGCAGGGGGTGACTAAAGAACAGCAAAGCAGAAACTGCATTAGACAACAGACAGGTCTGTCGAGGAGAGCCCAACTCACATGCTTCCAGTGGCCCAGCCTGTCACAATTCATTAGGAAGCTCACTGCCATCGAGTTGATGCCAACTCATAACGACCCTCATTGGATTTCCAAGGCTGTAAATCTTTACAGATGCAGGTTGCCTCATCTTTCTTCCATGGAGCAGTGGTGTGTTTGAACCATCAACCTTTTGGTTAGCAGTTAAATGCCTTAACCAGCATGCCACCAGAGCTAGGAGATCAAAAACCACGCTTCAGAGAGAACTGCCTAGTTACCCTCGGGAGTCCAGAGCCATCCTGAGAGTAGGTGGGTGTTTCTGATGCTATAAGCCAGTACCAAGTGCGGCATTGGCTGTTGTCACTACACCCTTGGCAGCGTGGAGTTTCTTTGAGTGAGTTTCTTACGAGAATAAAGAGAACTGGAAGTTAAACTTCTTATCACAAAGCAGCATTTTGTGTGCGCTTCCTGCATTTAAAAATGTTTGGGTTGATGTTAGTTTCAGGGCATCTTAGTTTTGTAGCCATCAGTTCAGTTTGATATAAAAGCTAGGCCCTGCACCCTCAAGTTTAGCTACTATTGATGCTGTTTTTAAAAGAAAGTTCAATGACTGGTGACCTTTGTTATTTTGAAGGAACCCCAATTTCGCCTGGTCACTGTGACTCGACCTGTTTTGAAAGTTGAAAGGGTTCATTTCTAGAGGGTAATTCACAGTCCACAGAGAAAGGCTGAGGAAGAAGTGTCTGTGTGTGTGTGTGTGTGTGTGTGTGTCCTCCTCTGTTTCCAGCCCAACTCCCTTATTTAGACTTGGTGCTGAAACAGCCATGGAGGATCCCAGTGAGCACTGTAAACTCCGAATGCCAGGAAAGGGACTTGGTCTTCTGAAGGAGGGAAGAAGATTTCCACAAACCTTCCCTGAAGAGAGACTGTGTCTCTTGGTTTTTCTTCCATTCAGATAGCAATATTGACTAAGGATCCAGGAATAAGACACTTTATGTATCTAGTTTTAAAGTTGCTTTTAACTGGAGTTTGTCACCTTGAGGAGGAAGTTGAGAGGCTTTGCCTCTGTGAAATTCTTCCTAAAAGGAGACTCTACTGCCATCCAGATGGGTATGGTTTGTGTTTGTTTCTCATGGGTGAGCCTCGTTATTTGCCCCTGACCTTTGAATTGGCTCCTTGGGATTCCACTCAGATTTTAGTCCTTGAACATCAAAGTACGTTATGACATGGTGCCTGTCTTTAATGTTTCTGTCTTTGATTCCACAGACAGGGATTCAAAGGCTCTAACTGCCTATTGGATAAAGCAAAGTGAGTTTGTCAAGGACAGTGAGTTTGAATTGGGGGAGGGAAGGAGGCTAAGTGGATAATGAAAGAACTTAGTAATGGCCCCTTCAATAACAATCTGACTATAAAACCAAATTAGAAGAAACAAAAAACTTACAAGGGCTGTCATAAGAATTTCATTCCATATTTTACTTGTGTGACTTATTAACAGTTCTTTAGGCTTGTGGCATTATTTTAAGCCAGAAAGAACATACTTGGCACCTAGGGAAGATCCTAGCTATCAAGATGGGTGGAAACATTCTTGCTGCTACCCAATGAAGCCATCTTCCTTAGCCTTCTTTAAAAATCCTACTCAAATTCATGATAGGACAGAAAAGACTGTAGCCAGAGGCCCTTGCTAATAATAATAGGCGTATAAATCGTAAGGGAAAATACCAAGAAAGGAGATGGAATGTCAGTAACCAGTCTGTGGTTGGGAGAGGGTTTGGAGGACTCTTCTGGGTCCCTGATATCATACCATGTGAAGACAGAAGGCTGTCATGAGTGGAGCCTATGGACTTTCAAGTGAGAATCAGAAATTAATGCTATGGGTAGTTCTATGCATGGATGGATCATGAGGTTGGCAGTTGTAAGACAGTAGCCTGACGGGACGAGGATGTACTTTGGAAGTGCCAACACTGCCACACTGCCACCATCCATGCTGCCCTCTCCTCTCCTCTCTTCCCCTGCCTTGGACTGTGGTTGCTCTCTGTTCTGAGGACCTGATAAGCCATAGGAATAATGATGGAGAGCTGCAGGTGCCAGGATCAGCTTTCTTATTTGTTCCCTACCTCAAGAAAGCAGCACAATTGTTTCCCAGAATAATGAGAATACTATATGGAAAATTACTTTTTAAATGGCTGGGTTTTGTTCTGCTCAACCCTCTCCAAAATTTTGTGTAACTTAGTTCTGCATATTATTTGGAGTCCCATGGGTGACACAAATGGTTAAGCACTTGAGTACTAGCCAAAAGGTTGGTGACTGGAACCTACCCAGAGGCATCTCAGAAGACAAGCCTGGGCATCTGCCTACAACCATGAAAACCCTATGGATCCTGTGGCTTCTAGCCAAACAATAGACAGGGATGTAGGGTGAACATTTACATCTGGTAGAAACACTCCTTAGAACGATCAATCATGGGAGAACAGAAGGGCAGTGTTTGCACTGGGAGATAGCTCGGGGGGCAGGAATGCATGGGGAAGAAGAACACAGAGAAGAGGTAACTACAGAGAGGAAGTGGGAAGAGAGCTGTTACATTGTGAGGAATTGCAGTCAATGTCACGAAACAAAATGTGTATGAATTGCTATATGGAAAATGAATTTGCTCTGTAAACTTTCACACAAATCACAATAAAAAAATTTTTTAATCTTTTAAATTTAATAAGTGATTTCAAAAAAAATAAAATAAAACCCTATGGAGCAGTTCTACTCTACACACATGGAATTACCATGAATTGCAATCAGCTGGATAACAACAACAGTACATATAGTTCAACAAGTCAGGCACCATCTGATTGGGAGTGGCAGTGGCTGGGAGGTAGGCAATGGAGTCTATAAGCAGGAGTAAAGGTGTGAACACCAGCAGGAATCCCTTTGCATGGACACTGGGCAGACAGGCTCTTAAGGAGAATGACATTGAGAGAGCACAAGTTGAGCAGCTGCCTGAATAATCCATTTCAGATGCTCACCCTCTGGGGCCATGAAGAACTAGTCACAGTGCATGCATCATCAAGGAATAATTTTAATATCAATGTTTTAATAAGGGAGGATACAGTTTATCCAGCATCTAGCAGAAATCCATAGATGGAAAAATCCAACTCACAGCCTCTGGTCCTATCCCTGTTGGTGGCTGCCACCAAGAGTGGGCACTAGAGGCAGGAAAGAAGGCAGTGAGGTCAGGCCTGATGGTGGTAAGGAAGGGGTGGTAAAGAGGATTCAATTGAGAGAGGGAGGCAAGACTATAGCAGGCAGAGGAGTGTGATCTGGTGGACTCAGGAATTCAAGGGCCTTCAGTTTACAGCCTTTGTTCAGATTCATTGTATCCCAAGTTTGAGAGGTCCTGGGGTAGTAATGCAAGTTGTTTGAGCTCAACTACTGACCTAAAAGTTGGTAGTTCAAACCCACCCAACAGTGCTGCAGAAGAAAGGCCTGGCAATCTGCTTCTGTAAAAATTACAAGCCAAGAAACTCCTGTAGAGCAGTTCAGCTGTTTAACACATGGGGTCACCATGAGTTAGAATTGGCTTGACAGCAATAAGTTTGGTTTTGGTTTTGGAATCAATATATCCCCAAGTTGATAGTGTTTGTTCTTATATGGCTGTCTGCTAGTTCTTCCAACAGAAAATCAATCCCACTTTCATAAACCTTGACTTTACTTGAAACTAACTTTAAGTAAATATAGGCACTCTGATGGTACAGTGGTTAAAGCTTTCGGCTGCTAACCAAAAGGTTGGAAGTACAAAACCACCAGCCCCATGGGAGAAAGATGAGTTAGTCTGTTTCCGTAAAGACTAACAGCCTTAAAAACTGATGGGGTGGTTCTACTCTGTCTTATAGGGTCACTATGAGTTGGAATTGATTCAATGGCAGTGGGCTTTGATTTTAAGTCAATATATGCTTAAGAGCATATATTAAGAGCATGCATCTCTAACACACACAGGCTCTGTTTTTGAACACAACCACAATGCTATTATCCCACTTGAAAATAAATAACAATAATTCCCTGATATCGTCCATTATCCAGTCATGTCCATACTCAGAAATGTCACGCTTGCTTGTTGATTTGTTTGTTTATTTTAATCAGAATCTGATTATGGTCCACACGTCATAATTAAAAAAAAAAAAAAAAAAAGAGCATGGACTCTGGATCTGCCTGGGTTGAAATTTTGGCTTTACCATTTCTCAGCTGTATGACCTTGGGTGAGTTACTTAACCTGTCAGTTCCTCAATTTCTTCATCCATAAAGTAGAATAAAACACAGGACCAGTGGTGGTATTCTCGCCTCCCATGAGGAGGACCCGAGCTTGATTCCTGCACATGTACTGCACTCACAGCCACCACTGTCATTCAGTGGAGGCTTTCATGATACTGTGATATTGAACAAGTTTCAGCAGAGTTTACAGATTAAGATAGACTAGGAAGACAGGCCAGGCAATCTACTTCCAGAAATCAACCAGTGATAACCCTGTGGATCACAGTGATCTGTTCTACAACCAGTCATGGAGATGGAAAAGGACTTGGCAACGTCTTGTTACTCATGGTGCATGAAGTCACCATGAGTCTGAGGCCAACTCAGTGGCAGCTAGCAAAAACATCTCATGGGATTGCTGAAAGGATTAAATGAAGTAAAGTACTTAATACGTGCCCGGCACATAGTAATTGCTACATGTGTCTTCATTTGAGAGTGTGGAATTTTTTTTGTCAGAAGCCAAATTTAACAATTCTTTATACTGGTTGTTTGAGTGATTGTAAGCCTTTGTATTCTCAATAGCCCAGATGTGCTTAAAACTATGAACACATAAGGACATTTCTGAAAGACACGGGCAGGAACTAAAATTCTCAGGATGAAGTTGCACACTAGCATTCTTTAAATTTCTAATTTCTGGGTGCAAAGAATACAACATCTGCAAACAACAGCTGGACAAATATTGAAAGATATCATTCCAAGTTCTTGCCATGTTGGCAAAAGCTTTTGGGAGGGAGGGAGATGATTCGCCTTGTACCAGTCAGTACCTTTTTATAGCTGGAAGAAAAGAATAGTGATGAGTCATTTTGTCAAGGCAAGGTGTGAGGAAAGCAGACCTAAGAAAACATTGTCAGGGGCATTCTGGCAGCAATCAGATAGTCTGCAGCCACTTACTAAGAGGATCTGGCTTATCAGGGCAGATTGATGTTTTATAGGCTATTTATCTGGAGAAGCTTAGCTGAGTTCCAAACATCTATTTGCATCCTTGCCCTACATTTCAGTAATCCAGCTTCTTGCAGAATGCTGGCCTGCAAGCAGGGTCTGCCAACAAAGGGAAACAGCAGGGAGGACAGTCTTTGGAAAAAGGGGCAGGGAAGTGAGCTTCTGTTAAACAGTGACTGTGGTGTTGGAAGTAGGGGACAGTTAGATTGGCTGTTACAGACTGATAGCGCACACACCATTGCTCCAACATTCTTTTTGTTGTTGGTAGGTGCCATTGGGTCAGTTCCAACTCATAGTGTGACCCTTATGTATAAAAACAAAATGGGCTATCCTGCTCCATCTTCATAATCCGTGCCATGTTTGAGTCCATTGTTGCAGCCATTGTGTCAATCTATCTCCCATCTCATTGAGGGTATTCTTTTTTACTGACACTCTACTTTACCAAGCATAATTTCTTTCTCCAGAAATTTGTCACTCTTGATAACATGCCCAAAGTAAGCAAGACAAAGTCTCACTATCCTCGCTTCTGAGGAGCATTCTGGCTCTACTTCTTCCAAAACAGATTTTTTCTTCTGGCATCCAAGGTACACTCTTACCTGTAGTTAATAGAGCAGTTCTTTCCATTTGACAACTCTTGCCCTTTTGAGACAGAGGTGAGAGCAGGGAAGACCAAAGAGAAAATAGTTGGTGAAATAGCTACTGAAAACACAATGAGAAAATGTGGCCTCGGTCAGGGTAAGCACATGGGTTCTGATCCCATGGCTTCTGAGCCTTGCTGTAGGGATGGAACCTAGATGTTGGCTCCTCATGTTTTCCATCTGTAAAATGAAGGGATTGGAGATTGTGCATCAAGTCCCTTCCAGTTCTTTGTTACTAGAAGAGTCTCCAGTCCTGGCCAAGGTCAATCAAATGGAGTAGAAGATCAAGAAGTCAAGTTAAAAATAGACTGCATTGACTCCCTCCTGGTCTACACGCATTCCCTCAGTGGTGTACCTTTAATATGAAGGACCTCAGAACATTGCTGACTTAACCCCTAATGGGACTGTGCATGGCTGGGTTAAGGCTCACTCTAAAAGAATTGCATCCCTGGCCTGGAATCTGACCTGTCTTAGCTTCAATGGGGATATTTCTGACTTTTTGCAGCTTTGATTAGTCTTCTTCTTTTCTGAGGCTTGATGAAAACAAGTACACAAATAACCTCCTTTACATAAGTGTCACGCTGGATTCCCTGCTGGCCATGTTTTTGATCTGTGGGTTTGGGGTAGAATTTTTTTGTCTCATGCCCCTGCTTACTTCCTCCTTTGAGTCATTTCTCCTGACTACCCATTAAAAAGGTTCCAAGTGCTCTTAGTAAAAACTACTTCCTTGGTGATGGAGATGGGTGGTGGGAGCAAGGGCCTGCAGAACAACATGGTTCTATTACTTCTGAGCAGATTAAACCAAGGCATAAATTTTCTTGCCCTGTAATCAGAAGCACAGGACACTGTGTGATGTGAAATTAGTCAGATTTTCTAGCTAGTAATTGTTAGTGGGGGTAGCAACCATGATTTGAAACCACTAACTTTTTTTCTGTCAAAATTAAACCATCTGATGTTGAGAATCAGTCCTAATGAATTTCTCATTTGTCCCAGGGAACCTGAAAGGCCAAGAGGGCTGAAGCTGTTATCTGCCTTGGCTCTATGTTCTGATTGGAAGTCAACCCCTCATGGAACAGAGCCAGTACCCAATTATTCCTGATTCCCAGCAGTTCACGTAATTTATTATACCAAGAAATGGAGCCTCTTCCTTCTGGAAAGGTGGTTTCTGTTGTTTGGCAACCAAAGGTCCATAGGATAGAATATATGAGGTAACTGAATATCAGATCTATCATCTTGGCCAGTTGTGTAGTGATGCTAAATACTTCCTTCTGAATATTATGCCATATAATGTATATCATAGAGTACTGAGAAATTCTGAGTCCTGAACATCTTCTCCATACCTCCCCATGTCACTCTATTTCAAAGAGTTACGGAATTTGAGGAAGTTGAAGAGAATTTTCACTGGGGCTACTTATTTCATGGGAGCTCTGGTAGCATAGTGCCTAAAGCCCTTGACTGCTAACCAGGAAGCTGGCTGTTCAAACCCATCAGCCAGTCCTCGGAAGGAAGGTTAGGCAATATACTTCCATAGTGATACTGCCTTGGAAATCCAAGGAGGGGTTGCTATGAGTCAGGTCCGACTCGACGGCACATAACAACAACAACTTATTTCATACCTCTTTATATGAAACATTGACCAGTCTCAGTGGCTTTATTAAACTGATAGACTTTGACAACATGCTTGGTATATGAGGGTAAAGAGCCTAGCATCTCTTCCAAGTGAATTTGGTTTAGAAATGTCTATATATAATCAACAACTTGGGGTCTCCGGGAGTAAGGTAAGCACGGGTGGGCTTAAGCAACTTATCTGTGTGATTTATCTTCCTACCAAGATGCTCCAATTTCCCCATTCAAAAAATACATAGTTGCCATCGAGTCAGTTCTGATTCAGTGTGACCTCATGTGCTTCAAAGTTTTCAAGGCTGTGATCTTTCAGAAATAGATCTCCAGGCTAGGAGTCAAGTGCCTTGACTGTTTGTGTCATCCAAAGACTCCTTTCCTCATTCTAATGGTCTGAAAAATGAAGTCACCACCACCACCCCAGAAGTCATCTTCCCTCACCCTCCAATCTGAATTCTGCTTTCACACATCTGCTATGCCATGTGCTATTGTTCCTAAGACCACAGCTTACTTGAGGGTTTTCTTCACTCTTTGGACTGGCTTACATCTTTGGGGAGACCATGAGCTCATTGACCTCTAGGGGTTTTCACAGAGAGCTTCCCAAGGTACTAGTCAGTAAAATCTCTGTACACTTACCTCGGTTGGTTTAGAAACTCTGGCTAGATTACTTCTGGGTGTTCATGTTTAGATGGAAATTAGATAGAATTCTTGGGACTTATATAGATGGGTCTCCAACTAGGCTCACTAAAGAATTGGCAGGAATAAAGCTTCAAATTAAGAGTATTCTGCCCTCAGTACAACTTCTAGATGATTTCAGTTGCTGCTGTGAGCCAGCTTTAAGCAATGAGGACATGTCCAGTGGCAATTAGAATATGGTCTGCCATTATGATAGCATTATATAGAACTAGAAGCCAAAATCTATGAGAACATATATTTTATAGTTCCTTTTAAATTACATCTAACCCTTGGGATAATATTTGAAAATAAAGCCATCTGCCCCATTTTCTTCTACACAGCTTTATCTGTGCTATTATGTTCAGTACTTTAAGCCAGAAATCCATATCCAGTAGGACCCACATGTCAAGTATGGATAAAATCACTCTGTCATCCCTAATAATTCGTTTTTCTCTTTTAAAACAAGATAGGTTTACTTACATCCAGCTGTGTCTTGTAACAGTATAAATCAGACAAATTACATTATTCTATTAACACAGATACACACATATGTTTATATAGGCTTTCAATGGATATATCTGTACATACACAGAGGTACAAACACATACACAGCCCTTAATAGATTGTGGCCCACTTGAATCCAGAAATATACAAGATGTTCTTGCTGTCTCATTCTCATAACATTATCATTGGTTTGTTTGTTTTGTGTATGCATAGATTCAAAGTAACATATATACACTGTAATTTCAAAATAAATAATGACACACCCTGACCCTGTGTTAGGCATTGTGCATACAATTATATTCTAAATTATCTCAACATCCCTATAAGATCACTAGGGTCATTATGTTCATTTACAGATGAGGTAAACATTTATAGATGAGGCCCTGAGATTTACCTGCAATCTCAGAGTTGCTAAGGGTCAGAGCTGGAATTTGGACTCAGGTCTTCCTGTCTCTGTATCCTGAGCTCTTAGTGTTTTGGTTACCTGTGCCACTCTGACAAGAATATACCATAAAGGGGATGGTCTTAACAAACATTAGTTTATTCTCTTACAATTTGGAGGCTTTAAGTCCAAGTTCAAAGTGCCAGGCTTTAGGGGCTGTGTGAAAGCCCCTCAACCTTGGGGTCCAGCTCTTCCTCCTGCTCCTGGCCCAGCCACTAGCCGCTGAGGCTGACAAACCCAAGGTTGACAAGTAAAAAAACACAGTCCCTATGTTACCAAACCACACGTCAGGCCATTAATTTAAGTCCATTTTAAGTCTCAAGGTCGGCAGAGTATGGCAGGCTGCTGAACAATGACACAGCTACATATAGGGTCCAAGCGTGCCATAAGCTAGAGACCATTCCCAAAGCTGCTGCTTTTATATGGGGAGCAGACCACATACCTAAAGGCAGCTGCTCAGTTGCTCCCAATAGATTCCACCATGGAGTTGATTACCAGTCTCATCATGGGGAATACTACATCCCGTTGCCCAGCCACTCATCCAGTTGCCCTTGTGGTCTAAACATCTGGATTCCCTACATGTATGGTAAAATGAAGAGACTTTAATATTCAGTTGTACTTTGGAAAGTAAAAAATAATTCCATTAAAAGTGGTTAAATACCATGATATTATTTAAGGCTCGTTTCTAGAACAAGCCTTAAAGAAAGGTGACACACAAACTGAACTACCACACTTAGCCATGACACTCTGCTGCTGACTGTTTAATTCTTGTGACAGTCCAACCATATGAATTCAGCTCTGCCATCCCTATTGCACAGATGAAAAACTGAGACCAAAGTGAAGTGACTTATCTGAAGCCCACTGCACCCCACCCCCACCCACATCATTGGGCTTTGGCTCTGATTGAATTCAGTCTTATGTCTGTAAAATTCTGACCCATAGTCCATGGGTGGTGCAAATGGTTATCACGCTCAGAAGAAAGGCCTGGTAATCTACTTCTGAAAAATCAGTGATTGAAACTCCTGTGGAGCACAGTTGTGCTCTGACACACGTGGAGTCACCATGAGTCAAAATCAACTTGATAGCAACTGGTAAAGCTCTAACCACCAATAAACAAGTAATAAAATAAATTAATGGAGAGAGTGGAATCGTGCCACATGACAATCAGTTGGATTATTCCGGAAGTTTGCTTTATTTTAAAACCATAAAATGAAACATTGCTTCCATCAGGAACAGTAACCAACATAATTTCATTAGGAAGTATACTTACTACAGGTTTATTATGAATAATAACACTTAATGAGTATTAAATGCTTATTATGTGCCAGGCCCTATTCTACATGTTTCATATATTATTAATTCATGTAATCTTCCCAGAAACCCTGGAGGAGATTCATTTTACAGACGAGGGAAGAGAAGTACCAAGATATTAAATAACTTGGCCAAGAGTGGTAAAACTAAGATTCTAACTCAGATAGGCTAGCCCCAGAGTCCTTGGCCTTATCCATTTTGTAGGACTGCCACAGTAGTTTCACTTTTACTTTCAGGTTAATTTGGTAGATTTAACCATGAGGATACTCTTTCTTTTCCTTGACCAAACACCAAACTCACTGCTGTCGTCAAGTTGAACCCGACTCATAGCGACACTTCCTTAGGTTTCCGAGGTGGTATCACTATGGAAGTACATTGCCCAACCTTCCTTCCGAGGAGTGGCTGGTGGATTTGAACCACCAGCCTTTGGTTAGCAGTCATGTGCCTTAGGCACTATGCTACCAGAGGTCCTTTGCAAACTATCATAGGTAAGTTTTCATACCTCAGTTATTATCTTTGTGGTCTAAACATCTGGATTCCCTACATGTATGGTAAAATTAAGAGACTTTAGTATTCATTTATACTTTGAAAAGTAAAAAATAACTCCATTAAAGTGGTTAAATACCATATTATTTAAGGCTCGTTTCTAGAACAATGGTTAACAAACCAAACATAGTTACAATTTGATGTCTCTTTGCTATTATAAATAGATTCTAGAAAATTCCCTTATCTCTTGCATTGTTACTGATCAGATTAATCTTCTGTAGGTCACCCATGTCTTAAGTTGGTGACCAGGGCATCTTCCTCAGGTGTGCCTACATCATTAGCCCTAGGCCTACTGCATTATCTTCAGTCTGTCTTCCTTAGCAGTCAGTGTCTTTGTAATCCTTTAATGAGAAAACATTTTTCAGTTAGCCATGGGAGAGACCTTGGTTCAGTTTCTGCTTTCAGTTCCTACTGCCTCAAGTACATTCAAATCTGAAAAGAAAACCAGTAAAATTACTGCCACAAGAAAATGCTGACTCAGATGAAATCTATGAGCTCCATTTGAAATCTAAGTCATTCTTCTCTGTTGCTTTGCCTTAGCAAGGTGCCCACTTCTTTTGATTAGTACCTATGCATCTTTTATGAACTGCAATTTTAGTCTGCTTTTCTTTAGCAGCTAAGACTTTATAGCCTACTTCTGCTAGGGAATTGGGAGTTAGAAAATTCCTATCTACCTGAAGCTGTTTCCTAAAAAAGATATTTAAACAGAAAATACATTTTAAAAACACGTAAATTTCCCAGAGGATGATTTTGCTTTTTAAATGAGATGAGGAGAGGAGGAATCATTTGACACTTCTTTTGTGTGTGTTCACTAGGGACAGAATAGGGTAAGAGAAAATGGCTGAGACTTTGACTCCATCCTACCTGAGTTTGAATCTTGACTCCACCAAAACCATTACTTACGTCTCCAAGCCTCCACTTCCTCACCTGTAAAATGGAGTTATAATACTATGGTTATCTATGAACAAAGAAGCCTGTTATGGTTAACCAGAACAGAGATGATGGCAGTTGCTTGGTAATAAGATTTTTGTGCAAAGACTCTGCTCTTTCTAACCCATGATTGGAAAGAGAATAATCGGCAACTAAGTATTTATAGACTATAACAACATCTATTCAGAGGCAAACAAAAGGTAAAAGGTAGGTAGCACCAGGCAAGTTGTAGAGTCTAGGGGAAAGAGCTTGGGACTTAGACTTGGTGGTGGTCACTGAGTCAGCCCCTAACTCATGGCAACCCAGTGCACCGTGGAACAAAACACTGCCCAATCCTGCACCATTCACAGGATCAGCTGCAGATCAAATGCTGTGATCCACAGGGGTTTCATGGTTAATTTTTGAAAGTAGATAGTGAGGCCTTTCCTCCTATTCTGTTTTATTCTATGTCTCTTGAAACTTGTTCAGTAGTATTAAAAAAAAAAAAAAAAAAAAACTTACTGCCATCGAGTCATTTCCAACTCATAACGACCCCCTTTGGGTTTCCAAGGCTATAAATCTTCAGGGAAGTAGATCACCCAGTCTTCCTTCTGTGGAACATCTGGTAAGTTTGAACCACTGACCTTCCAATTAGCAGTCAAGTGCCTTATCCACCACGCCACCAGAGCTCCATTCAATAGTATAGGAATGAGCAAGCCTCCGCTGACAAATGGGAAGAGACAATACATGAGATGCATTGACCACAAATTGAACCCCGGTCTCCCCAACATGGAAGGTGAGAATTCTACCACTAAACCCCCATTGCCCCTATGTTAGAATTGTTGTTGTTTTGTGCCATTGAGGTGACTCAGACTCATAGCAACCTTATAGGACAGAATAGAACTGCCCCATAGGGTTTCCTAGGCCGAAATCTTTACAGCACATCACCAGAGGTTTTCTCCCACAGAGTGGCTAGTGGTTTCAAACCACCACTCTTTCAGTTAGCAGCCAAGCACTTAGCCATTGCACCACCAGGATTCCTTTGCCTTAGAATTAGATGACTTTTAATCTGGGCTATACTAGTGCCTAAGGCATTTGACTGCTAACCAGAAGGCTGGTGGTTCAAACCCACCAGCCACTCCTCAGAGGGAGGGTCGGGCAATCTACTTCCATAGTGATGTTGTTGTTGTTGTTGTTGTTTGCCGTCAAGTCGGCCCCGACTCATAGCGACCCCTCCTTGGGTTTCCGAGGCAGTTTCACTACGGAAGTAGGATTGCCCAACTCCATAGTGATACTGCCTCAGACACCCAAAGAGAGGGGTCACTATGAGTTGGATCCAACTCAACGGCAGTGTTTGATTTTGTTTCGGTTATATTAACTCATTAACTGAGTGACCTTGGATACATTATTTAATTTCTCTGATCCTCAATTTCCTATTTTGTAAAGTGGAGACAATAATATCATCTTTTTTATCTCTCAGAACTGTTGTGAGGATCAAAGGAAATAATGAAGTGTGTTTCATAAACCAGAAAGTGTAAACTGTCACTGACTGCAAGAAGCTTTGGGGGTTGAGCAATTACTGAAGGAAAAGTGGAAACAGCAGTGAATGAGGGTGGCTCAACTCTGCCCCTGAGTCCTGTGCAGGCCCAAGTGCCTATGTTGCTACATCACGTGTCTTTGGATTCAGCTCTGACAAAGTAGGGGTAACTCATGGTGTCTATGCAAAGGGTGTTTATACACATAGAAGAAATGAGATACTTTTTCTAGGAGAACTGTCTTCGTGCATTTCTTTCAAATACCCACTCCCATTGAGTCGATTCTGACTTATAGCAACCCCCATTGGGTTTCCAAGCTATACATCTTTAGAGAAATAAATTGCCTATCTTCCTTCCATGGAGCAGCTGATGGGTTTGAACTGCCAGGCTTCTGGTTGTTATTGTTGTTGTTAAGTGCCGTCGAGTCATTTCCAACTCATAGTGACCCCATGCACAGCAGAACGAAACACTGCCCGATCCCGCGCCAGCCCCACAATCGCTGCTATACTTGAGCCCATCATCGCAGCCACCGTA